>NC_135502.1:43649545-43897045 GCF_052857255.1 Amblyomma americanum
AAAGAGGAGGAGGGAAAGACAGGGATGTTAACCAGAAAGGGATTCCGGTCGAGATGAACGTGGACGACGGGAAAGGAAAGAACGGCAGCCTGCTTCGAGGTTGTCAGCACAGGCATGTTTACTGCTTGCGGAAAATGCTGATCGAGCAGAGGCGCAAGGCGATTGCGAATCCAGAAAGAACGAGAGGTATACAAACACGAAGCAGCGTACCTGTCGAATGTTTCACTGGCGACCTTCCACCAACCTCACGACAGGACGACTGCACTTGAAGCAGGTTCGCATCATTTTTACGCTGGATGCTGTATAGCCCTATCTATCCCGTGGTGTTATGCCATGAGGCCGGTTTAAGCAAGCCGAGCTGTATTGAAGACGTTCCCCTTTCCTATTTCCTCCTTTCGGGCACGCCAAGGCCAGCCCCGCGCGATTTCATTTGCTGTGACTGTCACGCGGGGCGGACTTCCAGCATTTTAATTACCACTAGACTTCCAGAAAATCGCGTTAAGCTCCACGCCGCCGACACATTTCTCCTCCATGATCAACCTGAGCTTCTTTTTACTCCCCCCCGGTCAAGACGAGGGAGTGTTGTCCACCCGGAGTAAGAAAAACCACCGTGCCTTTCAATCCTAGACAACCTAACCCAACCTAACCCGCAACAGCGCTCGCATTCACGGCCGAAGAGGGCGGGGCTAATCAGCTTCGCCAAGTGCACAGCTGACAGGCGGGCGTCTTCGCGGCTTTTGTTCCTCGCAGCGCGAACAGTCGTCCCGAATCACAGCACCGCGCCGGTTAAGCGCCGTCATTAGTGGACCCCTCCCTCTCTTCGGCGGCGCCCCGGGGCGAGCCCCGCTCGCCGCCCGCGGCCTATGTAGTACGTGCGCGGGCTATTAGCCGCGCGCCATCTATGCAGAGGCGCCTACGCACGGCTTCCGGGCGGGCACGGCTGGGCGCGTACACGCAAGCACAGGCGCGAGAAAGCGCGAACTTTACGCGCACAATATCGAAGCCCAGGACTCGCCGTCTCTTCAATTTGCACGGCACGTGCGAGCTCCTCCTTCCCTCCACTGGACCTCCCCCCCCTCCTCCTCCTCCTCCACAAGTCACGTCGGCAGCGGCACTGATTGGGAGCTCGCGCAATAAAGGGAACGGAGAGTGGTCAATAAACGGCGCGCTAACTGCCGCGACGGTTGGAAGTTAACGTTCATAAAGTGACTTCAAACGTTCTTAGCGCAGGGCGCCGCCAAAGCTAGCCACATGTACCGCGACGCATCTCTACGGGACGGGGCACGCCACGACGTCCGAATCTGAAGGCAGCAGCAATCTCATCCTATACACTGACGCAGTGCCAACCGGCTGCCACTCGCGGACCGCAAGATCGCACGCACTGCCACGTCCCGGACGGCTCAAAATTCTATTCCGGCCACGGCGTGCCGACAACGGAGACGGCCTCTTGCGCAGCGAGGCATCGGGTAGCAGCGCACTACATACGTGACCATCGGCACGTTTGTGAGCGGATTGCCTCATCGTCGGAGGAGCAATCCCGTCGCTCACAAGCGTGCCTTCGAAACTACCGATTCCGCGCCCGCTCTCTTCAAGCCACGGCCGAACAAAACACCCTGTGATCGGATTCCCCGCCAATCGACGAAGCAATGCGTCCGGAATAGCAGCCTGCTACCGGGCCAGTCTCGGGCACAACATCCGGCAAGTGCAGATCACGTGGTTCACAAAGACACACCCAGGGCGGGCGCTCACCGACGCCCTGTGACGGGCTCGTATACGAACAGTACGAGGCCCAAGAGACGCAACATATTCGCCTAGACCGAGTATCGCCGCCCTACAACGGCTCCCCGTCGTCCTAAAGTGCAAACGGCACAACGGTTACTCGAAGAAGCCGGAGTTTCGGAAAACGGTTCGAGCCCAGCGGCGAATAGGGCGCCTCGATGCAGCGCTTCTTCGCAACGAGGCAGCGCCCCCTACTCCGCCGCGCTACATACAGCCGCTCCCCCTAAAAACCGCGGCACCGGGTCCGGCCGGGGCCGACGAGGCGAAGAGGAGTTCGTTCGCCCGCTAATCTCCCGCGCGTGGAAGAAAGGCCGCGCTGCAGAGGGGGCCGACGCGTGATCATCGCCCGCGCACGCGCCGAGCCGCCCGCACGTCTCCGCGCTCCCTGCTCGACTCCGACGCGACTCCATTTTCGCCCCGGAATGCGGAAACGCCGATGAAAAGGCACCACCGCAACCGCCGTGGCCAGGAGGGTGCTGACCTCGGCTTGCTCCCCCCCCCCCCCCCCCCACACACACACACAAATAGTCGCTGCCCTCTACCTGAGGCGAGCGGGAGAAGATAGATGTGACTGAAATGTGACTGAAATGTCGCCAAGCCGAGCGGCACGCGTTCTCATCCTCCGGCCTCGCGACACCGTCGTGGAGGCGAGACACGTGGATGCGGCGCGCGCTCTCCGGAAGAGCGGTAGCGCATCCACGAATCCACGGCCGCGGCCAGGGCCGTCGTAGGGCGACGTATAAAGGCAGAAAAGGCAGCTCGAACGACGGGGAAAGCCGGTCGCGTAACGCGTGCCGTTTCGCGTTCAATCTCGGCTGTTCTACCCTAATTTCCTCGTCTTGGGGGAGTCCCTGTCGTAGGCGAAGCCGAAAGAAAACAATGAAAGCAGAATGCTGGGGAATGTCTGCCCCAGCATAGCTATCTATCACGGGCTTAAACCGATCGAAATAAACGAACAGGTGGCGCGCCCATGATCGACACAGACTGGCCCAGATTTCAGAGCACTATTTGCCTGCAGGACAGCGCGCGCGGAGCCGGGCAGCTGCAGAAGCGAGCGACCCTGCAGCTGGCTAAATTCACGAAGCGCGAACCAGACGGCGCGCGGGAGCGCAGTATCGAAAGACCGGACAAGCGATCGTTGTCCGCTTTTTTTTTTCTGCCCTCGCGTTCCCTCCTTTCCAAAGCTAGATCAATTAGCCGAATAACCAGAGTCCAACTACGGCCCAGAAAGGGTAGAACTACCGCTGCTTTGCAAAAGCGCTCCTCCTCGGGCAATGTTCTACGCAAATGAAACGAATACAGTTGAACCTCGTAATAACGACGTTTAAGGGGCCCGGCGATTACTTCGGTGTAGCCGCAGCTTCGTTATAGCCCGTGTTGACCGAACTTCCAAGGGGAAACGTCATTCTTTCGTTATATCCATTGTTTCGTTATAACCGTTTCGTTATCGGGAGGTTCGACTATATATCGGTGTCTCTTTGCGCACCCTTGCAGGCAGCTACGTCCCGTAACTATAGCGCTTCCCGCGTTTTCATTCTGCCCCTAACAACGCGCGTCTAGCTTCGTTTAGCCAACACGTGGCTTCCCTAAATCCCCCAATTCCTTCGCACAGCTCCCCCCATTAAAGGTGAGCCTGCGCGTTCACAGGGCCCCCGTTATAGCGTCCCTCGCAGGGATTCCCCGCGAGGCTTACCAGCCTCGCACTTCATTCGCGCCAGACAGTCCCAGACAGAGAAAAAGAAGAGAAGCCCGAATTCCCCGCCGGCAGCGAACGGCAGCTGTTTCTCGCACCTGATGGGAGCTACGAATGAAAGGCGGCGGCGGAAGAAAGTCTGCGCTGCTCTCCACGGCGGCCGGGCCGACGAAGCTAGCGAGACAGCGCGCGGGCTCCCCTACGCAAACGACAAACTCGACACTATATCGAGAGCACCGCAGAAGCCATTCAGTTTCAGTTCATTGGGGTACAGCTTTCTTTGGCGCGAAAGCAATATTCCCAACCTGGAAAATCCCCCCGGTGTGGTGAAAAGCTTCTGAAGTTAGTCATGTGATGCGGAAAATGGCGGGAAATAAACGAGACAATGTTTGGCGATGACTGTGCTGCTTTGAGGTGGGCTCATTAATGACAATGGCAGTGATAAAGGCCTTTATGGTGCAGACCTTTAGGGTCCTTATGTCAGAGTCCTTTAGGGTGAAGGCCTGCAGGCAAATGGCTTCCTGTAAATGCCTTTATGGCAAAGGTCGTTAGTTGAAACGCCTTTATATTTAAGTCACTCACTTCAGCGTAAAGGACTTTAGGTCAAAGGATGATTTCACATTCACGGCACGTAAAGGCTTTAAGTGCCCACCTTAACTTTTTCTTTTCTCTCTCACTCTCTTCAGGGCCTTCAGACCAGAGCAGCCTGCTTCAAAACACTGGGCTCTTGAAACGCGTCCGCAGCGGTCGCGTCTCGATGGAGACGAAATGCGATAGGCGCTCGGGTGGCGAGCAATTGTCGGTGCACGTCAAAGAACACCTCGGACGTTCGAAACTGATCTTTATCCGTCCACTATACGGCGAATCCTTTCCTTCATCTCTTGCCTCGCGGCGCGGTTCGACTGTCCACCTCGAGCGAGAGCCTTTCCTTTCCTCATTCACACGTCACGGAGTCTCAAGGTGACGCGGGCCGCACTCGTTGCGCGGTAATTCGCTCGACTACACGCGTTTAGTGCAATAATCACTTAACGACTGCCCCATTACCAGAATGCGTCCGCAGAGGCCGAGCAAGTCTGGTGCCCAGACACAGCGAGTGCGCGACGGATTAATAAAGAGCAGAGCGCAGTTCCCACGTCGCCTCGCGATGGAAGAGATTACTCCTGGGGACCGTAATTAACGAATCAGTTGATCACCCGAGCACTTGGGATTTAATAATTAACGTTCTGCGACCGACGCGCCATGAACGCACGATGACTGGTCGCGCGTTGAACAGTGCTAGCTTAGCTTCTTTCCTTCTCTTTCTTACTATAGCCCTCCGGTGCTATAGTTAAGCCCTAACATCCGCGCCGCCCACGCAAACAAACCTAACGAACTTCGGCGAACCGAACGCATTTCCGCCGTTTGCAGTTGAATAATGCATGTCGAAATACTGGGCCACCAGTTCTCGTGCGCACGCAGCGCAGCAAACAAAAATTAAAAAAAAAAAGAAGTGAGGCAACTCGTGGGGACAGGGACAGCTGCCGACGCAGCGAAGCGAGGTTAACGCGTAAACGTATAACGCCAGTAAATGTTCGACTCAGACGCCGGGCGGTCATGCGGGCAAAGCTTCGGGCTTTATTTAGCTGCATGCACTGGGCCGGTATACTGCTGGAGGTACTACCTTGCAAGAAAAGAAAAGAAAAAGACGATGACTAAAATGGGGAGGAAACTGCTGCACCTCCACTACCCCTCGTGTTCCGAATAATAATAATAATAATAATAATAATAATAATAATAATAATAATAATAATAATAATAATAATAATAATACACAAGCCTTACCATAATCCACCCAGGTTAAGCTTATATACACACGTAGTTGAGCTTGTGAGCGGAGCTGAGCAATTCAGCGAAACGTACGTAACTTGAGAACCGTAAAACATCACAGGTGACCAAAAACCCAGCCGAAATACTAATTCCTCTCTACAGACAAACGCCTACGTTCGACAAAGCCGCAGTTTTTTTCAGCTGCGCAGCACGAAACGAGGACAGTGGTGGAACTGCAGCAACTGGCTTGTTGTAGCAGCTTTTGTAGCAGAAGCATTCGCAGTTTGTAGCAGCAATTTCAAGTTTTGTAGCAGGAAAAATGCCATTTTGCATCAGATATTTGAGCTTTTGTAGCAGAAAAAAAAAACTGTTTCATAGCAAAATTTCATGTCTCGAAATACTTAAATAAAAAAGGCTTGTTTTATTTCTGCAACAGCCAATTGCTCGACCCGCCGCAGTGGCTCAGTGGTTAGCGCGCTCGCATTCCCGGGTTCCCGGGTTCGAACCCGACCGCGGCGGCTGCGTTTTTATGGAGGCAAGACGCTAAGGCGCCCGTGTGCTGTGCGATGTCAGTGCACGTTTAAGATCCCCAGGTGGTCGAAATTATTCCGGAGCCCTCCACTACGGCAGCTCTCTCTTCCTTTCTTCTGTTACTCCCTCCTTTATCCCTTCCCTTACGGCGCGGTTCAGGTGTCCAACGATATGAGACAGATACTGCGCCATTTCTTTTCCCCCCCCAAAACTAATTATTTAACAGGCAATTGCTCAGGTGTTTATGACGACCATAGCCATGCAAAAACAAGCTTCAAGCCCAAATTCAGTCTAAAGTGCTGTCCTTTCCTTAAAACGCCCCAAAAATAAGCAAACGAGATTTTGCTAAAAACAAATCCGTTTTTATTCAGAGGGAAGACATAACGAGATATGCAACAAAGCTATAAAAAATACTATTCTTAAAACTGCAAATTTAAGGTACCATTTCTCCTCTTTCCTAGTTGACTCCAGCTCAGACAGCGCCGCTGCGAGCCTTTCCTGTCCATTCTTCAGAAGGGCTTGAAACAACTGCAAAATATTTAGACTTGACGCCGTTTGCGAAAAGCAGCTCAGCATTGGCGATCATATTCCTGGCCAACCTGATCTTCTCCAGTACGTTCCCTTCATTCTGACCCCTTTTCTGGGTGTCCTTGTCCGGTACATCAGCCCTCTTTTGCTTTTTTTGCACGTGTCTCTTCTGCTGCATCTGCATCCAACCACTGCAGCTGTCACTTCCGCGATACTTTCGCCGCTCTGATTAATCGTTGTGTCATAGGAATCGCAGCTGGATTTCGGCCGAAACGCTGGGAATATGTCATTACAGACCTAAGTGTCAATTACACTTTGTATCGAAAAGGACGATCGGTCTCTCGGCACTCTCCGATTTTCACTGACGCCCCTCTCCAAATGAGCATGGCTGTGCGAGAGGCACCGAGGTGCTTTTACGAGTGCTGCTGCCAATAAGGGATATATTTTCGAGCCCCATCCTCTTGCTTGAGTTCGAAAAATTTTTTGCCAGAATTCATCAAGTTGTTGGGATTGTTTAGCTGATTACTTCTGAGACACGAAGACTAAACTCATCCATCAGGGCGGAGACCTCGTGAGCTGCGATGACCAGCAGGGATGAAGACGTTGTTGTTGTTAGCCTATCAAAAGATGGCACATACCCACACTGGGGGATCGGCCAAGAATCGGGTGGCTATTCACCTGAACGCAGTTAATAAAAAGGAAAAGCACGGGATGAAGATGGCCACTTTCTTCGCGCCTTTTTCTTCCAATCTGCACGGGTCTTGAACAGTGTTGCAGGCAGATGTCGGATTTAATAATAATAATAATAATAATAATAATAATAATAATAATAATAATAATAATAATAATAATAATAATAATAGGCTTTTGGGGAAAGGAAATGGCGCAGTTCGCGACAGTGAATTTCGGTTTTGCTCTCGGCAAAGTTATTCAGCGGCGTTTTGGCGCAGACATGGCGCAAAAGTAGGCAAGAAATCGATTTTGTAGCAGCATGTAGCAGGATTTCTGATTTGGCGCAATTAACGCTGGTTAGGGCGCTCGACTACTGATCCGGAGTTCCCGGGTTCGAACCCGACCGCGGAGGCTGCGTTTTTATGGAGGAAAAACGCTAAGGCGCCCGTGTGCTGTGCGATGTCAGTGCACGTTAGAGATCCCCAGGTGGTCGAAATTATTCCGGAGCCCTCCACTACGGCACCTCTCTCTTCCTTTGTTCTTTTACTCCCTCCTTTATCCCTTCCCTTACGGCGCGGTTCAGGTGTCCAACGATATATGAGACAGATACTGCGCCATTTCCTTTCCCTCCAAAAACCAATTATTATTATTATTATTAATTAACGCAGCAGTTCCACCACTGCGAGGACAACTTTATCCGTGGTTAGGCCGCCTCTCCGAGATTCGCATCGAACCACATCACCCACTGGGGTTCTTTGCTACTACCAGACCGAATCATTCTCTTGGCTGAAGGAAGTGAGGTCATCAGACTTCAGCATTCACACTGGGTGGTGAAAGGACTTCAATAGTCTGGAAGTGATGACACACCTGGTAAAGGCACCAACAGTCGCTAATGCTATCCAACACACAATGGAACTGCGTGTTCCTGCGAGTTGTTTTTTTTTTTCCGACACAGAAAACTAAGTATCGCACGACTGCATATTTAGCAAATTTTTGTCTCACAAAACCGTGTGCACTTTCGTCGCGCAAGAAAGACGAAAAGGAAATAAACTAAGCTTGAAAATTAAGCAAAACAAAACTCCCGGCCCTCGACGCTATCATCAGCGTTACGAGTCTGAATTCGAGCGGCGGGAGCAAAAAAAAACTTCAGCTTAAACTTTGAACTTCTCGGGATTGAAACCGGCTTTTGCTGCCGAACCAGCGTCGATAGAGTTACGAAAGGCCCAGACATTGAATTTTTTACAAAAGAGAAATCTGATGCGGAGTTTCCTTTTTAAAATCCAAGAACCCCATTTTATCTCGCGTGAAAAAGAGAAATGTGCGTTAAACAAATCAGAAAAAAGTCGCGAACGCGACGGTCAAATTGCGCCTGAGCGCGTTACGTAAAGGACTTATTTAGGAGAACAAAAACAATAAGCTTTGCCTGCGATCGGCGCGTTCCTCGGATGACCCAGGACCGGGTGTGACGTCAGGAGACGAAACCGGATACGGCGTCTTTTTCTCTGTCAGCGTCCTCGATTTCTCTCCGCGAAATTCGCTTTCATGCCTTTTCCGGGCAACGGCGGTTGTTTGCCAACAACGACTGTGGCGCAAGACTCTGTCGGGTTAGGTTAGCCGCGGGGCGACGTTATCGTCTGGAATGAACTTCGAGGAAACTGCTTACTATTTTTTCCCTCTCTTCAGCTGCGTGTACTGTGGAAACGAGTGGCATTACAGCCGCAGGTCGTTTTAGACGCAGGAGCGCAGGCAATGTATGATAAGGACGGCCTTATTTTCGAACGAACGCAAAAAATAAATAATGATAAAATTGCGGAGGGCAATTAAGCTCCGCCTTAAGGGTATGACGTCACAAGGTCACGTGACTCAGGTGACTCGCCTAGGTTGCTTCTCCGGGGATTCTTCGCTCACAACGCCCACGACGACGCCGGATTTTCTTCAGAACGGAAGCCTTGACGCTAACGCGTAAAAAAAAAGAAAGCAGCAGCAAAAACGAAGTAGCAAGAAACGCAAAGAGGGAGACCAAAAAACCCAGAAACGTCCAAAATCCCCGAGGGCAGCCACCGTTTTATCGAACTGCGGGGAATGAGTTCTAAAAGGGACGGCCTTATACGGTACAAAGAAAGGAGGCACATCATACGTGTCGAAGCCGTAGGTCAGCACTCGGAATCCCCAGAAAGAACTGCAGGAGAGCCGCCGACGCGAAACCGAGTCGACTAGGCCCGTTTACATGAATGCGACAGAATGCGTCTTGGGTCGAATTTTCGAGAGAAAGATCAGGTTTTGAGAAGACTCGTCCTCTGTAAACTCTTCCTCGGCGTTTTTTTTTTACTTTCGCTCAAAAAGTGGACTGACAGACGCGAATGTAAACACGACTACTGTGGGAGTTCCGCTATCGCGAGTCAGCTCAGTTAAAATAGAAAGCAGCATTTTTTTTTTTTTCAAGAGTGAAATATCAAGGACAGGAGTGTCGAAGGTCTCGACTGAGGGATGCGGATCCGAAACGTGTTCATTTACGTGACAAGAGATTATTCCCGACATTCGCTGCCCCGATTCCCACGCCCCACAGGTGCCGTAAGCAGCAACACTTCCAGCCGAAGACAATTGTTAGAGCAGTGTCATGAGCGAGATTCCAGCGGCCGAGTACGAGCAGCGCTAGACTGTTACAGCTCGTCGAGACACCAGATTCATCACCGTCAGCCCAATTACACCAACTGGGGGACAAAGAAAGGTCCCTTCTTTCAGTGACGTCCAATTAGCCCTCACCTGTCCAAGACAAACGAGGAGAGAGAAATCGGGGGGAAAGGGGGGGGGGGGTCACTTAGAAGTGAGCCTTACGGTCCTCGCTTCGTGTGCGCTACCGATTAGGTCCAGTTCGTTGTGAAAGCACGGTTTCAATCCTTTCTACTTTCGCAGCAAGCTGAACACGTGGCTCAGAAGAAACTTTCCTTATTTTCTTCGCTTCACACTAGCTTAGAAAAACTGCCCCTTCACCCTCTCCCCCCCCTTTTGTGTGTGTGTGTGTGGGGGGGGGGGGGGGGGGTCTTGGCGCAACAAGTAGTAAGTAGCACGGGGCATGAGACAGATTCTGTTTGCAAAATTAGGGTCAGTCAATATTTCAGTGATTCGTTAACATTCAATTTACTGAGAAGTGTACCTCGCTCCCTGTGCTCTTGAGCAGTTCGGTTTTTTTTTTTCCAAGCTTTTAATACGGCCGAGTTTAACTTCTACTTTAGGCTCGCACCAGCTATACGGCCCACAACTTAAACCGACAAGTGGTACGTATACTCAATATCTGGCTACTCGGCGTCCCAAGCAGCCTGCTATACTGCAATCCTCCTGCAAACAGCGCATGCAAGCGCGGGAACAATGCGAACGCGTGTTCCGCTTCCAAGAAGAACGAGAAAAACATCTGCCAGCCTGTCCCTGCGAACAGGCGCAAGGTACTCAATGCACCTTTGCAGCGTCTATAGAGCTCTGCAGGGCCCGCCGTGTTACGAAGAACGCCGCAGCGTAGTCGGCTAACGATCGCTGACCACCGCTTCCCGCCACAACCCAGAAGCAACACTCTCGGCGCCCGCTCGTAGCCGCTGAACGCGAACGGCGCCCTCTAAATTTGTTGATAAAAACACTCAGCAGGTTTCGACTAAACCGAGGACCGCGCAAACGCGTAAGAGTTTACCGTTTTTCCAGGTCCGCTGCGCAATGACGAGAATGGCGTCGAGCGCTAATTCAAAGCCCATTTCGGCGCCAATTCAAAGCCAGTCGAGGCGCAGACGGGCCGCCTCGCAAAGCAGGCTTTTGGCGCGATAGATGACAGCAAACGCTTTTGAATCGTCGGCAGCAGTGCCTAAACCAAACAGCGAGAAGAGAGAGAGATTGGAGCACACACTGCAGCGTACACAGTGCATACACGGCTACGCGTGCTACTCGCAATCGATTCTAGCCGCGCACGGAGTGGGGGAGGGGGGTTCCAAGAGCAAGCAGCGGCAAAATTCCAGGACCGCGCCGAAGCGCGGAGAAGCTTGCCCCCCCCCCCCCCCCCCCCCCTCCCCCAGATAAGCATCTGGATGTGAAGTTCGGCGCCGCCGCAGTCCAAGGCGTACGCGCAGTGGACTACGTTCGAGACTGTATACCAAGCACACGTAACAAACAGCAGAGGGAAAAAAAAAACGCAGGTACACCGAACGTCCCTGAAGGATGTCATCGTCAGATGCAGCTCACGCACTCACTAGACCACGTCACGCGATCCAGAAACACGGGACTTTCTTCCTTTCTTACTCCTTTCTCACGCGCTATAGCGTCACGGTATTCCGCGCAGCAGGGTTTACCGAAGCCCGACTCGACGCCGTGCTATGCTTGCATCCCCGGTACGCGCGCAAACCCCTATTCTACACGACGAACACAATACGCGCGCGTACGGCTGCCGACCCGAGAAACCCCCCCCCCCCCCCCCCCCCCCCCCACTTTCCCATTTTCGTTCGCTCAATGCAGAACAGACCGGCAGTCGCGGCCGAAGGCAATTAGACCCGCCCAGCCATGCGTATCTCCGCCGCATATGCATATATGATCAGGCGCATAATAACGCTGTTCCCAATTCGCGCGCCGTCAACGGCGCCGCAGCGGACTTCGAACGGAACAGGGGCGGGCCGGGCGCCCACATATAAAAGAGCGCGGTAGCGCCCATTCCCCCGCCATATCAATTAGTGCAACGATGGATTGCGCGCGAGCGCCCGAATCGGCGCGGCGCGGTGCGAAGTTTGCCGCTTCGCTCTCGACCGAGCGCCCGCAGAAGCCGACATGATTAACTGCAAGCGCAGAAACGCGAGGAATACTTTTTTTTTTCTCTCTCTTTTCAGAAAAGTTAACCGAGTGTAGCCGGAAGGAAAACTCCGGATGCTCGTAAATTATAACGTTCGTCGCCCACGGTTGTTCTACTTGCACACATGCGAGGCAAACTGTTCCAGCGAACGCGGAACACAAAGCGAATAGGGGGAACTGTGTAAAACTGAAGAAAACGGCCAAGAGAAATCGGTACCACCGATAGATACTTTCGCGGGTCGCTCAGCAGCAGCACTGTTAGTAACCAGTGCCAATCCCCTCCATCCACCCACCCACACACGCGCGCGATGAAGGTTAGCTTGCACGGTGCAACAACACAGCGCGCGGCTATAGGCTTCTCTCCGACCATTCGTCCTGCTCGCATGCTTCGCTTTCCCTCTCACTACCAGCGCAATGAATACGCCACTCTTAAGAGGGGACAGTAGGACGCGTCGTGTCGCAACCCTTCCATTCATTACCACCAAGAATCTCTCTACTATTACTACTACTACTAGGACTACTACTACTACAGCTTGTCGGCCAGCCAGAACAAGTTGTCGGCCTTCTTTTTAGATTGCTTCAACCTGCTGACAATTATTTCTGGTCAATACGAGAGTGTAGCTCATTTTTGAGTCGTCCACGATAAGCGCGTAACAGGGCCGGTCCGACGAGAAAATGGGAGTGCCCTTTACGTCATACAACTTCATCAAGGCGTTGGCACAGCCATTGGTGGCGTCCTTCAGCCGATGCGACCAGTCGTCACGAAGCCGCGCGACGATTGTGCGGCGATACTGTGCTACGCAAGCTGCGCCGGTTGGTCACAAGTATGGTGCGCCCTTCCGCAATTGCGAACAGGTCAAGCCACAGTCGTAACGGTCAGTCGCGCGCCGAATCGCATCATTTTTCGCACATGTGTCTCGCGCTTAGAAACGCAGTAACCGAACCTGATGAGTGCGGAGATATTAAAAAAAAAAGAGAAAAAGAGGGGGAAAGGTGGAGAATGACCATTTAATCGCCAACGGAACCATATGCGACGAACGGAGAGATGGGTACGGTATCCAAGCAAGAGGGGAGGGCGCTGCGCGCGTGAAAGCATCGCACGCGCGCACTCGGAACTGGACGAGCACGCACGGTACGCTGCTGCTGCCGTCAACAACCTCACAAATCGACGCGAGACGGAAGCGGCAGTTGCAGGGTGGAGGGCGAGAGACGACAAAGTACGCCCTCTCTCTCTCCGCACAGTATTGATTAAAGGCGGCCGCCATTTCCTTATTCCGGTGAGCGGCGAACTCTGCCATTCGCTGCGCGGAATACATTAGGGCTGCCCATCGCGCGCTCGCGAGGCCACCGCTGGCTCTCTACGCAGCTCCAACAAGGCACCGAGCAGGCCCCGCGAGGGCGGAGGAAAAACAAACAATTACGGGGAAAAAAGAAACGGCCGCAAACGCCTACCATGAGCCCCCTCTCTTTCTCTCTCTAGCCCGGTGTTTGATCAGCGCTACGCCGTTAAAGGGGAAGGGACGATGAAAAAGAAAAAGCAAGCGCCGTGCCAAAGAAAACTCGCTACATTTCAGATACATTTCAAGCAGATGGCATATTAATTGCGCAACGCGCCGAGCCAGCCGCAGCAGCAGTGCGCGATTCGCCTAGACGAGCGCCAGCGTCGCTATCGCGCATGCGCTGCCGTGACATGCACGCAGGCCGAGCGCAATACCGCGCCAAGGGCGCGCGAGATCACAACGAGTGTGGATTACTAACCTCTTCGCGTCAACAGCGACGCCAAAACTACACAGAGCTTACTAGTCCACGAAAGAAAAAGAAAAAAGCTATTTCGCTGGACGCGCGCTCAAAGAGCAGCAGCCGATACGCAGCGTCAAGGCCTGCACGAGAAGTGGCGTCAACATCGCCACAGCTACACAGCAAAGGGAAGCACTATGGCTTCAATGCACAGGTATAGAACCTCATTGCATTTCAATGCAAAAACGACTGCAACACGACGTTGCATACCCATATGCATATCGTTCCTATACTTACGTGAGTGACCTGCTGAATAAGTGCCGAAACGTTTAGCACGGAGAACTGCCCGTTTACGGTCGCACGATAACTGATCGGAAACTTCGTTCCGGAATTAAGTCTCAGGCGGTGTTAAACAAGGCTCAGAAAGCAACGAGGGGTGCAATGAGCAAAGTGGTAGGTGAATAAAAAAAACTGCGAACGTAGGGATATGTACAGGGCTACACAATTAACGGGCACCTGGGAGCTTTCACGCTGCCTGATATGAGAAATCATAATTACAATACATCATGCAAAAGCGAACAGGTGGATTGAATTTTTGAAAGGCTCGTGTTTATGCGGAAAGGAGGTTCCGTGGCGCATCCCATCTCCTAAGAAAACCGAAGAGTAGGCAGACCACAAGCACAGCACAACAGCGACTCCAGTTGACTCACTACAAGGAGCTGCTTCCGTCAGAACTACAGTAAAATGCGATGCAAGCATTCGGGACAGTAGACGCAATATTCAAACATTAGGCAAACGCTACAACTGGAGCACAAGATTTGCAGCAAACATTTCTCGCCGCGAACAGAAAGTGCTGCTTTAGAAAAACGACCACAAAGTGCAAATGCCGCCGGAGAAAAGTTCGTGGGTATCTCCGGCTCACTATCTTCTCCAATCAAGTGCGAGCCCGAGTCCGTGAAGGCGCATGCAGCGAGGACATCAGTGAGCTCCTCACTTGAGCAATCATAACAAAACGCGAGAACAAAGCCACAACACAAGCGTTTCGTAAACGTGTAACACTCTGCGAACCAAACAAACGTGGCATGCCGACGGCATGCCCGGGAAAACTGGCGCGGGCTACAAGATCACGCCCTGCTTGCCCCAGTTAAGCATTGCTCGGGGACATTTATGAACACGCTGACCTGCGAACACAAGCAGGCAGAACGTGCGGGCGGCGGAGTTTCTCAGCTTCTCCTTCATAAAGGGGTCAGGGAAGAATGTCCCGCCGCGAGAATAAAAGCACGGCGTCGCTTGCGACACGAGTTGCGTCAGATCCCGCGAAAGAAGTTTCCGCCGCCGCCGCCGCGCCTTTTGTTTACGCACAGCGGAACACCCGCCGACTACGAGCCCGCGAAACGGCGCGGACTAGTTGGCAAGTGCGTAAAGCGCGACACCACAATTTCGCCGCTAGCCACCGAAGCGCGTTCGCACATGTGCGAAAAGAAGCCCCAGCAGCGAGCACAACGGCGCCGACCTGCACAGGTATACACGATGCCGGAGCTGTCGCAATACCAGTTTTCTCTCGGAGGGACCGGGATGCCAAGCCGCTGCGCACCGAAATCGGGCAAACAAGATCAAACCGGGGAAGCCGCGGCGCGGTGCGATGGCCGTTGCTTCGGCCAGCGCCGGAAAACTTCCCGATCGGGAGCGCGCGCTTATGAACAGAGCTACGAGCCCGAGCGCACGGCTCCGCGCACGCGGAGGCGAGCGTCACCTGCTCGAACGTAAACACGGTGCATTCCGAACGCTGCCCAGCGCCTGTCAACGGCGACGGCCAGGCGAGGCCAGCGTGCGAGTAGCAAGCGCGTCCTGGGCAGCGCCGGAGAGCCCGCGTCACCACCTCATAAAGATCGGCCGCTTGCCCGATCGCGACGCTCCGGAGAACCACAACGGGGCGCACAAAATGCAGAGGCTACCATGGGCTGCGATTCCGTTCATCAGCCATGATGGCAATCGCTGAATTCGAGCCCAACACCAGAAACACCAAAGCGACCCCCCACTCCCCCCCTTCAAATCTGCACTCCCTTGGTCCGCTCATCGGCAACACAAGGGAGGGCGCGAAAAATACAAAGCGTCAAGCGCGCTCACCTTTGTCGCAGGAACTGGACGACGCTACCGTTAGCAGACAACACAGCAACGTGATTCTCGACGCCATAAATCCATCAACTGCAGATACTCCATAGAATCACCCACACAATTAAATCCCTCCGCCGACCTGATCCACACGCGCGCATACGAATACACACGCACACACGCGCACAGCAAGTCGTGCGGCCGCTCTTCCACAACGGCTCTTCTCTCCAGCGCCCCCACTCCCCACACGATGGATGTCCTCGCCGCTGTTGTTTGGCTTTCGTTTCAAAGCGCAGGTGCGCTGCGCTCTTTAAGCCTGTGACAGATCAAATAGCTTTCGTTGCACTATATTTTCGTTCGCTTAAAACAACATGTAAACTTTCTTCAAGGCATGCGTGGAATTTTTAGGGGTTGGCAGCGCCTAACGCAAAAGCGTGCAAGAAAGCAGAACGAAGGTCCGAATGGTGCTGTGATCGGCTGCAATTCAATAGTGGTTTTGTATAGCGTGAGAGCGGCTCACTTTTGGATTCCACTTGCGCTGTGCGGCTTGAATGCGGCCTTATTCAAGTTAAAAACAACGAGATCACGTTTCCAGAAATCAGGCCGAAGCTTACAGATGCGGAACACGCATCGGCGTCACAGCGTGCGGTCTCATTTAACGCTTGTCATTTGACAAAAGGGTCACGCACGCTAAGGAAGCTTAATAGGACTGCTTACCATTAATTTTTCGCTCACTTTGCCGAGTTAATTAATCGGCATACTTTCTACATCTCATTTCCGGCGAAGATGCCGTCGAGCATCTGCGGGAAGTTAAAATATGTAGGTATATATATATCGTAAACGCGAAAACGGCAGAACGAACGGGATGCGCCTCCCGTCGTAAACTTTGTGCGAGCGAGCTCATCTGTCCAACTCTTTTCTTTTGTTTGTTTCCACCATGCGCTTCGCCTCTCTTTTGTTTGCACTCTTCAAAATAAGCAAAAAATAAAACGTAGTAGCAAAAGTTGGCTTTTGAGCATCAAAGCCGGCGCGCAGACGACGAGTGTGACCTTGTGCTGCCATCTCGGATCTTAAATGAAATGCGCACACGAGAGCACTCTAAATGTTTAGACTAGATCAATTCTTTTTGATACATTTTTTTAAAAAGTAAATAAGATTGCAATACGCGAAAAATACTAGGAAGCTCAAGCATTTATTTACAACTGATTTCTCTTCTACGAGCTAAGAGCCAAAGGTGGCCAGAAGCTAATCCACGCCAATCCGGTGAAGCCATTTGATCTGTGAAAGTCGGCGTCGTGTTAGTGTCGCCGTTTTTGTCTTGATCGTCAGCCTCACTGTAGCTGAGTAAGTACCATATTATTTTTATTTATATGCAGATTCGCTAGATCTTGGCTGAAAGTATGTATGGGCAGTCTACTTCATGCAGTTGGCTTCACGGTGGTGGTAGAACCGGCATTCATGTCTTATGCCTAAAAGGTTCCCCGGCCGGCGATGGCGGTCATCGTTTGCTTTGTATTTTGTAGTCCCCTGATTTGGATGTTTACAGACCTAACTCCTGTCTTGCGCGTTTTGAAGTATCGTTTGTTCTTCTTTACATACGCCAATTTTTTTTTCTCCCCTATTTGGCTTTCGTGATTTTTGTTTCATAAGCAAGCATGCGTACCATCGCTCATAGACCAATTTCCTTGCGCCAAAAACCGCATTCGTCCATAATTTGCGCTCTGGTGCTGGTGTTCGTGTCTGAAAGCTTTTGTTTTTGATTTCGTCATTGTTCACGTAGGAAACAGAAAGACAGTAGGGCTTCTAAGACGCAGAGTTTTCTTTTAATTTTTTTAGTTTCTGACGTTCATTACAACCTCCGCTGTGACGTTTCACAGCATGTTTCAGGCGGGCTCGCTATCTGGTCTGCAAGACTTTGGCTGTGGCTCATGTGTGTCTGACTTGCGGCCTCTTAGTTTCAGGTTTTCCAGGATGAGAGGCGGAATGAGAGGAAGGGGTCGAGCTGGTCGTCCTGGAGGGATGTTTAAACCAAAAGTGTTTGTTCCGCATTTGCCATTCGACTTTTATGTGGTAAGTTGCCAGCTGTTTTAAAATTCGGACTCACGAAATGCAAACAAAAACAAAACAAGAAAAACGTGTGCACTGCTAAGTGTGCTCAGACCAGTGCGTGATGATTTGAATTATTTTTGCATCTCGGCCCACTCAGAAAGAGCTTCGCCAGTTGGCATCGTGACACAGCAGTGTTCTGCACTCGGTCTATGAACCATTTGTTCTTTTTTTTAAGCTGCGTGGGTTTTTGTTTATTCCTATGCACTTTCCTGAGCACTCTGTGCTTCCAAAACACATTATACCCTTTAGGTCAGCACTTACAAGCAGATTTCAGCTCCAAAAAAAAAAAAAGTATTTTTGCATTGGTTGATGACGAAGCCAGTACATCACTGTTACACGCTGTCACCAAGGTATCACCACATAGCAAAACATTGCCAATATTAGGCCGTTTAAGCTGTGTGGCACATATGCATGTGGTACTCTAGGTTTAAACTTTTTCTTTAAGTGAAATCAAGCATCTGAAACAACATCTCCCTCTTGCATGTCTGTCCTGTGCCTCATTTTTGCTCCCTGTTATAACTCCTTGCACTTTCTACTGTGAAAACTGCGCTCTCCTCAGTCCTCACAAGGTGCTGGTATTTTGTGCAAAAATAAACAGACTCAAATTTAAAAAATTTGTCCTTCAGTGCAAGAACAGTACAACGTAATACTGAAATCAAACTTTGCACTGAACTTGAGTTCACTTTGTCATGCATGTACTGTCAGTCGCAAAAGTTTGCGGTGTCTGCGATGCGTGGCGGAGCGAAGCAAAACTGCATTGCTGCGCCGTCTGCTGTCACAGAGCATGGTGTCAAGGCACTCATGGCACTGCCGTGCCAGGCGTGCTGTGCGCCTTGACACCACGCTCTGTGACAACTTTTGCGGTTGACAGCACAGTTCCTTGTGCTTACAGTTGGAAAAATGTTTTTCCATAACAAGGACTTTGACAGCTAGCACCATTCTTTCCTTGCAGTGTGAGCAGCAGTTTCAGAGGGTCAAACCTGCAGCTGATGACAATGCCCTGACTCAGGCAAGCATGTTTTCTTTTTGTTCTTGCTCACACATAGCATGGCTATTTCATGCAGAAAATTTTCCCTCTGCTGCTGCAGGCTCTGCTGAAGAAAAACCAAGACCTGACTCCTACATCTGCTGAACAAACCTCCATACTGAATCTTATGACCAAAATTCAGGCTGTACTGGACAACCTTACTGTTGCACCAAAAAGCCTCGATGCTTGTGTAAGTTCATTAGTATAGCTGTTTTTTGACTGAGCTGGAGATCCCAGTTTCGAACCTGGTCGCAGTGGCCGCGTTTCGATGGAGGCGAAATGCAAAAATGCGCCCATGTGCTGTGGGAGGTTGGTGCATGTTAAAGATCCCCAGGTGGTTGAAATTACTCTGGGGCCCTCCACTATGGCACCTCTTTCTTTCTTCTCTCACTCCCTTCCTTCCTTATCCCAGGTGGTTCACAGATACTGTGCCATTTCCTTTCCTCAAAAACCAATTTCAATGGTTGCTGTTTTTTGAAGCCTGTCATAGAATGGCTATGGGGTATCCTAGGCCAGCTTCAGAGAGAGATATTGTAAGGCAAGTGCCAGGCTGTTATTGTTTTTCATGAGCATTCCAGTAGGCAGCAATGTTTTAGCTTGCCAAATGGAGGCAGGAAAAGCTTTCTTATGACAATTATCTACTGTTCTAAGAAAGGTGGCAGTGAAACATTTGTTATGGGAGGCTAACTTGATGCTCATTTGGACCCTTTTCTAGCAAATTGAAGAAGTTCGGCAAGTGGGCTCCTTCAAGAAAGGCACCATGATGGTCGGCCACAATGTGGCGGACATAGTAGTCATTCTCAAGACACTCCCAACAGGTACTTGTCATGATTTTATCCCTCCATTGTTGTCTTTTTTTTAGGTAGAGTGGCAAAGCTTGGATTAATGACTGTCGCTTTAAGAGGGGACGCGGCGATGAAATCTTTTTGTTATGTATGGATCTTGTGTAACCAAATTTGAAGCAGATATGTAACTTCTTATGCTGGTTTGTGAACCGCATTTTATTCTAAGCTAGTTGGTATAGTTGTTGAATAGTTATAACTAACACCCTTGTAATGTCATCCCCGGAGCTCTCAGTAATTAAGGATAAAGTACACAAGTTTTTATGGCAGAATGTGCATAAAACTCAATTTTTTCCTTTTTTTTGTTGCCCAGTACTAATGGAAGTTAAACTCCAGGATACATATCTATTTCGGAACATTTTTCACAAAAGTAACGCTCAGAAACTGTCGGGCATGTAAATAGAAAAATTGAGAGCTTTATTGCGCTCCTCAACATCTCGGGAGCCATGCACAAAAAAAAAAAGAAATTATCATTCCACTGTCATTCATTACAAAATGCGAAGTGGATGAGTGATATCGATCGCAGAAAAAGTGAGAGCCGAGAAAATCAACCTTAATGTTTAGTTTATTTCCTCATTTGCTTCGTTTTTCGCCTCATATGCTTTTACTTTTGGTCAGAGAAATGCAGCAGTGCGACCAATGGAAGCTCTAACCTTCTGATCTCTCCTCCTCGTGATGATACTAAGATCGCGGTGCTTCTGCCGTGGGGAGCTTGTGGTATTCGCGATGTGCCAGGACCCTATCACTGTTTTTGACTACCAGACATTAAAAAAAATTAATTTTTCTGAATTCGGGTTGCATACTTCACAAATTTTTCATCACGAGAATGTGAAGATCCAAGGGTTTCAAAAAAAAAAAGAATGAAAATTTTGACCAAACTGGCCACTATATTTGCCACGTCCACCCTTAAAGGGGCACCGAAAACAACTCCATCCGATTATTGTTCTGGGTAAAAATTGATTCTGTGGCAATGTTGATGTTTGTCCGGCAGCAAAAGACACATTTATCATTGAGAAAACTGGATTGAAAATATTCCTACTAGTCAATTCAAACTCGCTGACGTCCACGCCGAAAAGGACGGATTGGCACCGTTTTGAAGTAAATTGTGGTGTAGTTTAGCCTTTGGAATTCTCACCCCAAAAACGTGCATTTTGCTTGCCAATTCAGCCGGTGATGTTGACATCTTCATTTAATTTTTTGTCGTTTCTAGCTTATAAAAGCTAAATTTATGGTGACAGTGTTTCTTTGTCTTATCTTTCCTTTGTGGAGGCAAGATAATCACTGGTCCTTAAGGGTAACAGAGAGGATTCCAAGAGAAGGCAAGCGTAGCAGGGGATGGCAGAAAGTTAGGTGGGCGGATGATATTAAGAAGTTAGCGAGGATACAGTGGGCAGAGATGGCAAAGGACAAGATTAAGTGGAGAGACATGGGAGAACGCTTTGTCCTGCAGTGGGCATAGTCAGGCTGGTTATGATGATGTTTCTTTGTGATTAGAACGCAGTGACCTGTCCGTGGAGGCCAACTTGTATTTGTATGTGGCTTATTTCTGATGTCATATAGGGCATGGCCTCCACAGTGCAGGTTGGAGCAAGTGACAAGTGTTTTAGAAAAACTCAGGTTTGTGCTGTAGTGCTGGTCTTAAACATGTTGGCCACTGTGACATTGGTGCAATCCATGTTATCTGTAGTGCAGCAGTGGCCTGCATCCTAACTGAACCTTTGCCAAAGTTTAATATTCTGGCATTGTGCTTTGCCTGCATATTCATTGCCTGCATTTTTCACAGGTGAAGCTGTGCAGGCGTTGGCAAACAAGGTTTTAGAAGAGGTGAAAGCGGCAGACCCCAGCTTAAGTAAGTTGATGTGTCCTTGAAAGCTGGCCTTGTGTACTGCCATTCCTTGTATGGGTGAATAAGAGCACTATATGAGTTTGGGCTGGCCTGCAGGCTGGGCAGAGCCAGGCCAGAAAATGTGCCGTTGCGCAAGGCCTTAGGCCCATGCATATAAGCGCTGTATATGGCTTTCAATTTATTTCAGGGTGAAGTACACAAGCGTTCTAACAGCGACATAGATGAAATAGGGCCATGGCTGAGAAAAAAAAAAAATTACTCACCACCTATGTACTTAGCCGTTGCAGTGGTGGTGGCTCAGTGGTTATCGCGCTCAGCTGCTGACCTGAAAGACGCGGGTTCTATCCCTGCCGCGACGGTTGCATTTTGATGGAGGCGAAATGCTAGAGGCCCGTGGACTATGTGATGTCAGTACACGTTAAAAGAACCTGAGGTGGCCAAAATGTCCGGACCCCTTCACTGCGGCCTCCCTCATAGCCTCAGTCACTTTTGGTATCTGCTATAGTTGCATTTTCCTCACGCGAGAGAAATTACAAGAAATACTGACTTCTTTTGTGACATGAAGGAATCTTGGTGCCAAAATCTTTCCAGTAGTTCTTAATTCTACAGTAGGACCCCGCTGTACTAAACTCGGATGTAGTAAAATCTCTTCCATAATGAAGTGAGACTGCAGTCCCATTTCGCCTCCCATAGATGACTTTTTTTTTTCGGTTATAGTAAAGATTTTTTTTCAAAGAAATGGCTACAGTAGAGAACGGCTGGCCATGGCGGCGTATTTCCCGCGGAATGATGACAACGCGGCACGCGCGACACCGACTTTCGGAAGTACATTGGTACCAAAGACGATATAAAACAGTGCTCTTTGAGATAGCTTCTCCACTAAGCTAGGAACTTGTGAGGAGAAGCCAACTTCGTGAAGTCCTTGGGGCCGTGAGGCAAAGCGTGCAGCACAGAAAAAAAAATCTGGTTATGAATGCAGAAAGAAGGTGGCGCAGGTCGCTGAGAAAGGGAAGACAGTAAAAATGCAGTGATGAATAGGCAAGGGAAGGAAAGAGCGAACGTTCTGCTGGCCACATTTTACTTGTGTAGCAGGACATTGCACTTAGTGAGCAGTTTACCTCTTGAGCTGCTGCAGGAGCAGGCCCAGTTTAAGTAGAGGGCCCAGGGTGGCCCGGATTTTCAGTTTCGGGCTCGAGCCAGGCTCAGGCCTCACAATGCGGCCCAGGCAGTGCTGTAGTGTGAATGCCTTGTAGTATGATTCATTCGATGGCCTATTTTGCAGAATTAACACACCAGATGACAGAAGCTGGTTTTGATCTGAAAGTTCCTGATGGCGCCACAGCGAAAATCTTGATCAGTACTGTTCTCCAAAATCTGCACAAGCTGGATCCTGAGCTGCACTGTAAGTACTATACAGCCTCAGCTTTTCTTCACTTTGATGTGGTTACTTAAATTATTCTTTCTTTCATTGTGCTGGAGTGCTCCTGTTTGATCATGCAAGTTGCTTTGGCTAAGCAGTAAGAGCACTTCATATATATATATATATATATATATATATATATATATATATATATATATATAATAAAGCTCTATTTTGAAAGTTGATATTCCCCCCAGAATTTAGTACATTGGCTTTTTGAGTGATGAAAATCGTTGGCTTAGCAGCAGGCACTGGAGACATTAGAACTGTTGGCGGCAGTCCTCCATAGCAGGACTCATGATCCTGGCTGAAGGAGTGAATGAGGTGAACTTGGCAGATTGCATGACATGAACTAGTTAACATAGGCATGCAGAGGTCTCTCCATAAGAGGCATGGGGGGGGGAAGCAATGCTCGTGGTAACGCCTGTTCACACCTTCTGTGTAGCAGAGAACAATGGGGACAAATTTTGTGCCCCCTTGCCTCCCTCCGCACACTCCTACGCTAGTGAATAACATGCTTCGCATTGTTATAACCTACGTAGTGCCAGGTAGAGCTGATAATGCAGAGTTGTTTTTAATGTTTGTTGGCCGTGTCTTACTGTTGTTGCACTGAGACACCAGCAGCATTTGATTGCAATTACCACTGCTAGGTGTTTTACCTGTCCGCAGCTGGCCTAAGCCAGCTGCGGACAGTCTTTCAATGCACCAAATGTTAATTAGGATGTGAAGGTAGCTCTAAGTCTACCTTCACAAACATCTTGAGCGAACACAAGGCAGATAGGAAACGTTTGAGGCAATGATATTATTCTTGTCAGTAATAAAACATTGGCTATTTATAGCAAAAAGTAATTGGCAAGGAAGGTGTCCTTGGTCCAATGTTAGAGGAATTTTTCTTAAACTACAAGGTTTTTGTGGAAGCCTTATAGCTTTCCTTTGTAGCCGTCTTGTCGTGCTTGGGCAGATGCAAATGAGTGGTTAACTGCTCATGATGTCTTTGCTTGAGTATTGTGCCAAGAGCTTTTGTTCTCTTTACCCATACAGTAAAGCAGAAGCTTCAGCAGAACCACCTGACTGCTATACGGCACTCGCGCTGGTTTGAGGAGAATGCTCACCACTCGAGCATCAAAGTGCTCATTCGCATCCTGCGAGACCTGCGGAACCGTTTTGAAGGCTTCCAGCCGCTCACACCATGGATCATTGACCTGCTGGTAGGAACAATTCCAATTTTCTCCTTCAAACTCTGGACAGTTTAATGCTAGTATGCTTTCAGTAGATGGCATAGATGAGTGCACACATGTTGGATCCTTGCTTGCTCACTGGATCTAATCATGCTGTGCTTTTGTGTGTGTGTGTGTATGTGTGTGTGTGTGTGTGTGTGTGTGTGTTTGTGTGTGTGTGCGTGCGTGTGTGTGTGCGCGTGTGCGCACGTGCATGCTCTTGCTTTTCAGTGCCCGTTGAGTAGTGACATCACATTCCATCCTAGGGTAGAGGGAGGGCGATGGGAGTCTTGCACTGTCAACTTTTTTTGTTCACGGCATAAAGTAGCATGAAAACTTTTTTCTGTTTGAGGCAGATATCTGTTATGGCTGTGCTGGCTTCAGCTCAGTTCCTGGCTTTTTGTTAAGCCCTTGTGTTAAGAAACCTGCAGTCTCTAAACAAACCTTAAAGACTTTCTTTTGCTATCTTGTATTGCTTGCAATTGTTCAACATAAAATTAAATGACATATTTAGAATCAGCACACATAAATACATGTTCCCTGAAGATTGCGTAACTCTGAACTCCCTTAAAAAATTTTTTTAAGAGCAGGGTCCCCCCTTAAGTGCGTTTAATAAATTCACGTACCGGGAAGCAAAACTACACCCCTATGCTTCACAAACACTGGAAAATGAATTTTGATGCATACCATGTATCTTTTTCGCTTACAAAAGGGGGTAAAGGTAAAGCATCTCAGGGAAATTCTTGAATGCAAGCTTGGCCTCAAAATTGTGCTAAAGCTCTGTGATGCACACACTGGCTGACTTGATTGACTCTCTAATGAAATGCAAGCTTAAGAGGAACCATCAAAACATTTGATATTGCTCGTAATATCGACCCACCACCTAGATTATGGAACTGTGCTCACTCGTCACTCATCTGAAGCTCGTCTTACTTTTCAGGCCCATCATGCCATTATGGTTCATCCAAGCCGACAGCCACAGCCAATTAATATTGCATTCAGGTAAGTGTGGTGTACCTTGTTTATTTGTTTTCGTGTGTGTGCATGCAGGTGTGTGTGTGTTTCTGCATGTTTCATGAGACAGACAACTCAGGCTACAGAGCAACTGTACAACTACGATATCATCCAGGTTGACAGTTGCAAGAAATCTTGCATGGAGTGTTTCTAATATTCGCATTGTTCATGGATTGTACAGAGGGCAAAATGCTTGTCTACAATGCCCTGAGCAAATTTTTTCAAACTGCATGCATGACGTAGAGCGATACTAATGCTTGGTTCGAGACATGCTGTAGGATAGCAATCCTGTCAACGGGCTGTTGTCACATGTAGCCTGTCTCGAACCAGGTGTTGTCACTGCTGGATGTTTGGAGAAGACTCAGCTTGGGGCATTCTAGACAAGCATTTTGCCCTTTGTATTGTCTGTGCCTTTGTCTTTACCATGTATGAGACAGCTGACAAAGCTTTTGCTTCATGTGCCTGCCTTTTCACTCTTGTATTCAGAGCATCTGTCCTTCAGCGTGTTAAGGTCAAGGCCCCCAGGTTTCTGCATTTCCGTGCAGAGGATTTGAGCATTTTTCGCACAGTTATGTCAGCAGCCTTATTCCTTTTTTTTTTATGCTACTGTTGTCACGGGCATGAACGGGAACAATGATATGATATGAAATTCACTATTTTACCTTATGTGCACGAATGTAATGCAAGAGGGGAGTTGAGTGTTGTGGAGATGAAAAAAAATGTTAGAATTATAGCGCAATTTCAAACTACTATGGACAGCCATAACTAAAGTCTCCAAGTTTCTGTGGTGAGAAATTTTAAATTCCTGGAATTAAAAACAATGAATCAGTGAAATTCTGCGGGAGACATCAAATGATGCTTCAATACGCACCTCGCTTTATATTCTGAACCAAGGTACGAACACTAGTTTTTTTTTTGTTCAAGGTTTTCAAGGCAACTAAAGCAACCTTTGCCACTGAGCTTTGAAAGCCACCAGGGGAAGCTAGCTTTATTAATGACCTTGAGACGAAGCCTGCAAGTGCGGAAGAGAAGGTGGCTATAAATATGGAAAGAAGTCGGTGTGGGTCGTTGAGAAAGAGAAGGCACTGAAAGAGTTGAGTGGAGTAAGGAAAGCAATAAAGGGTAAGTGGATGTAGGTCTGGACAGCGGTGATGGCGGCCGCTGCTACGTGAAAGACTGCGTGCATTAAGCTATTGGAGACATTGGTTCGCTTAGTGTTGGCGTGCAAGTGTGAAGCATTGTCCTGTAAATATGTCAACAAATCCAATGCTTCTGTATCTTAGCATGCCATCTGCATTTCTTTTCGGAGGACCCTCAGTCTATGGTTTTGGCATGAATAGTTAGCATAATTGCATTATTACTGTAATATTTATTTTAAAAGTCTCCTGGGTTCTCAAACTTCCATCTCTCATTATATTGACAAAAGTAGGGTGAAATAGTCATTTTTCCATCATACTGCTGTTCCTACTGATTTCTATAACAGCAATGGCATAAAACGAGAATATGTCTGCTAACATACAATTCTGCAGAAAATGCTTAAATCCACGATTTTTTGCGAAATCGTAGGAAACTAAGGGCTGTAGCCATACCTGCAGGCCCACCAAATAGCGCAGTTGGCACGCTAAAGATGCTTAAGATGGGTAAGCCACAATGGAGCAAAGCTAAGCCTCCAATATACCGTATAAACCGGAATATAAGTCGGAATTTTTTCTTAAAAACAGCGAGCGAAAGTCTCCCCTCGTTTTATAAAGCGGCCTTAGCAGAATGTGAGTCGCAGTCTGGCAACCCACGGATCCTGTTCGCGAACGGATAGCCAAAGCCGTATCGACATCCAGACGCGATTGCTTTTTTTTTTTTTCGTTCAGAGCCACCGGATTGTTGGTCTTCGCGTGTGCTGTTTTGTTTGACCTCGTGCGCAATTCCGCGTTAGCAATGAGTACCAGCGGCACACGGAGGCAGTTCACAGTGGCTTTCAAGAAGAAAGTTATAGAGTTCACTGAAGCGAACGGGAACATGGCCGCTGAGCGCATGTTAGGCGTTTCGGAGAAGAGCGTGCGGTATTGGCGCAGACAGAAAGATAAGTTGTTTGCGTGCAAGCCGAGCAAAATGTCCTTTCGCGGACGTCGTGCAGTACATCCAAAACTTGAGGACGCACTTGCGGACTTTGTGCGGCACCTTCGTGCGCGGTCACTACCCGTGACTGTGCATTCCATTCAATGCAAAGTTTGGACCTTGCTCGGGAAGCTGGACTCATGGGTGCGCCGTTTTATGGGGCGCAAGGGATTTTCTCTTCGTCGCCGCACACCCATATGCCAGAAGCTGCCACAGGAGTTCGCCAATAAGCTCGTCAGCTTCCAGCGGTATGCGATTCGGCTTCGAGAGGAGCACGATTACATGCTCGGACAAATTGCGAACGCCGACGAGACCCCTGTCTGGTTTGATATGCCTTCGGCTACCACGGTCAGCGAACGCGGCGCCAAAGAAGTAAAACTTCTGTCGACAGGAAGTGAGCACTCGCGCTTTACTGTCATACTTGCGTGCACGGCAGATGGCAGAAAGTTGCCTCCTTTTGTCATTTTCAAAAGGAAAACCATGCCGAAGGAAGCCTTCCCTTCAGGTGTTGTTGTGCGCGTGAATGAGAAAGGGTACATGGACGAGGCTATGGTGATTGATTGGATTTGCGTGGTGTGGAATCGTCGGCCCGGTGCACTGCTGCGTCATCGGAGCATGCTGGTTTTGGATGCTTCTTGCGGCCACCTGACCGAATCAGTAAAGCGCGCGCTCACGGAAGCTAGGACCGACTTCGTCGTCATTCCTACCCTTCAGCCACTCGACATGGTACTCAACAAGCCCTTTAAGTGCGACAGGAGTACAATGAGTGGATGTCCGGCGACAATCCGAAGACGCTGACGGGCCGCCTGCAAAGGCCTCCGCTTGCGACCGTCTGCAGCTGGGTGTTGTTGGCCTGGCGTTCTTTGCCAGATGCCATGGTGCAAAAGGCTTTCAAGAAGTGCTGCATAAGCAACATGCTGGATGGAACTGAGGACGACGCACTGTGGGAGACGGTGAGCGACAAGGAATCGTCTTCCGACGACACTGATGAAAGTTCGGAGTGAAGTCGCAGCTCCGGTGGTCCAGGGACGCAGCCGACGTTGCAAATAAATGCGTTTCGGCAATATTTGCTTCTTCTCTATTTTTTCTATTTTCTTCACTTCAAGGTAAGGGGGTCGACCTATATTCCCACTCGACCTATATATGGTTTATACGGTACATTAATCCAGGCAGCCCCCCATGTAGCAGCAGGTGCCATGCTGCTGCTGCTCCCTTGTTTCCAGCTGCCCAGTCCTGCGTTTATTTGCCATTCCTTGCTTTCTGTAGTTCTCTCAACTTTTTCAGTGCCATCTCTCTCTCAACAACTCGCACAGCCTTCTTTTGATATCCACTGCAGTCTTTGTGTACTTGCACACTGCATGCATTGCCCCAAGATTATTAAAAGCTGGTTTCTCCTAGCTGCTCTCAAGCCCGGTGGCAGAGGTCGCTTTAGCTACCTTGTAAACCTTGGAAAAAAATGACATTCACACTGGATTTTTGCTTTGGTTCAGAACGTAACAGAATGCAAAAATTATTTGATGCCTCCCGTGATATTTCGTGTATTTCTTGTTCGCGATTTGCGGAATTTAAATTTACCGCCCCAGAAAGTTAGCGGCCTTAATTATAGTGATGATCATATATAATTTGAAGCAGTTGGCAACCCTGCTGACAGTTAATATTTGTCGATGCGAAAGGAAATTTGGCGGGGCAAGTTGTCGGTGTCAGTACAGAGAACACTGCATTAATACGATTTGTTCCTCCCATGCCTTCTGCCTGCTTAGGCGGGTCTTGCAGCTGTTGGCTGCTGGCTTGTTCCTGCCTGGCTCTGCTGGAATTCCTGACCCTTGTGAAGGGGGCACTTTCCGGGTGCATACAGTCATGAGTCTTGAACAGCAGGTGTGTACACACGCATGTGTTGATCATAACTTCCTCTTTTACAGGAGTAGGTGGTGGGTTTTCTGAATAGCCTGCCTTGCTTGATTAGTGGTTTTGGTGGTTGGCTGTTGAGTCCAAGGACATTGCAGCTGCATTTCAGTAGAGGTGAGATGCAAAAATAACTGTGTGCATTATGGTGTCAGTGCACATTAAAGAACTCCAAGTGGTCTAAACGCAGAGCCCTTCACTACGGCATCTTTCAAAGCCCATGTGCAACTTGGGGACGTTAAGGGCAGAGGGCAAGACCTATATCTTATATACTCATGTCAGGGCCCAATTTGGCAGCTAGTAATTTGCAAAAAAAAAAAGCCGCCAAAAGCATTGTTTCATGTGGGCATAATTTTGCCCATGTGGTACGTTCCATTGGGAGCTAATGGACGGTAACTGCCTGCAGCACTGTACAACCATGGACGCATTGTCCTGCACACTGGACTCTGCCTGGAACCACGAACACACGGTGTTCCAGCGCTGCTGATTCGTCTTATGCTCTCGGCGTTTGCATCAGAAAGCACAAAACATTAATTCTGCACAAAAGCCAGGATGGAGTGCACTCGCGCTAGCGGCGTGCTTCCCTGCGGAGACACGCCACCCGCCAGGCTTGAGCATCGGCAGAATATGCACCACAGTAGCGGGCCAATCATCCGGTGTCACTAGGCCCAACATGCTTCACAGCAAGCCGCAGCAAAGGTGCTTGGAATCTAGTCCCAGTTTATCATCAAAGGTCTAAACTTGTTACCCGTTTACCATCACTCAATAACCTCACATTAAAATGAACATATAATTGACTTCTGCAAGACTGCGAAGCTTTGTAAAAGCAGGATAGGCGGAGGCCACTCCTTCCCTGCGACTCGTGGCGGCACGGGTTGCATGGGTGGAGCAGCCTCTGTACCCTCATTACTGACAGCCAAGCGTCAGTAAAGTGATCTAGAAACCTGTTTTTCTCCGGTAGGTTAATACGCGCCAGGTGTTGGGCATGCGTTGTGTCAGCCATACTTTCAACAAATTATGTATTTGAAGATTTTGCTGGGGCTGCGCTAATTCATTATAAAAATGCCTGTTGCCACGTAAAATGGGGCGTGTATTCGGGGATTCGCTGTTAAAAAAATTTACCGAAAAATACTGGCCCTATGTAACGAGCCGCGCCCCATCAAAACCATGGAAAAAAAGTGTGGCCCTTATACGAATGCATATATGATGCTTCCTATGTACTACTTAGAAGCTTATTTAAGGCTCTTTTCCTTAGCTGCTATTGCATTTAGCTCATTTTGTTTTATTCCTCTTTTTCTTTTCTTTTAACTGAACTATAATTGTTCTGTAAAAAACGTTTACAGTTTTGTGATTTTTTATCTGAATGCTTTTTTTGTTGTTTTCGTACACTAAAACTCTTATAGAAAAAAATTAATGAGTTTAATAAGGCCATAGGCTTCAGGAGACCTTCTCTTCGCGAGTTCAGCATTAAATGTGTGGACACACTGCCTTTTGGATTTATGATTTGGAGCACTATTCAGTAATTATGAAGCAATTTCTTAGTGTCAGCTGCTAAAGACACAAGCACGAGTAAAATGTGTGATCACTGATCAGCAGTAATTTCAATTTCGCTTTCATTTGACTTGTAGAGAGGATGTTACATTGCAATAATTTTGGTAAAGTACTCATTGATGGAGTATGAGCAGTGTTGGCGGTAACGCGTTACAGATAACGGCGTTACCGGTAGCGCATAACTTTTTTTGGTAACTTAGTAAGGTACTCATTACCATATCGGAACTGTAATGGGTAACTTATGTAACATTTTTCGGTAACGCACGTTACTAGTTACTTTTATCAGTTGTCCCCCCGCCGCCTACTTTTTAAAAAAAAATCACTGAGCACCTAAAGTGATGTTGCAAATAAACGAAATGTACAGGTGCTCTCGACAACCCTTTTTGCGGCTCACATGCATGCCAGAAGCACCTGCCCTTGATCACGCACCCAACTAAAAGAAAATGACAATACCCATAAAGCACGAAACACGTGCACGAACACGCATTGACACATCTTTCCTTCACCTACCTCCCCTTCCCAGACCACTCGCACATACAACTCTCTAAAGAGTAGAAGCATGCTGGGCATTTTGGAACATCACATGTTTCAGAATTCCTGTAAATTTGCTGAAAGTTCAGTGATGTTAGAATCTTTTTGTATTTAATGTCGCATTCAGAAAATGGCTTCACCATGTGCCACAGAGTTAGAAGCCATCACATGTAACTCTACAGGCAACTTTAGGCCACTATAACATTGCTAAGCTCCTGCGCTTTTGTGCAAAGTAATCTCGTTAAATAAGCATTTCGGGTAAAATAATTGTTTGGGCTAGGAGTTTTATGTGAAATATGAGATTTATAAAATTGTTATCGTGAGTTCCTGCAGCGAAGACGCACTGATTAAAATTTATGGCCATGGAGTAACGGCAAAGTAACGTGCGGTCTGTAACGCTATCGTGTTACCTTTTTTTGTAGCTAACTACGGCAGTAATGTGTTCCTATTTTTTTAGCGTAACGTGGACCGTATTTAGTTATTTTTTTTCGGTAACGCCTACAACACTGGGTATGAGTATATTTCTTCTTTGAGCAATGCTTTTTCTCTTAGAAAACTGCCATGCCTTTTTTGCACACATTTTTTAGCGACTTTTCTTAGGCACAAAAACTGACTTGACAACTGGCTAGCACATAAGGCACATTTTTTCATCAAGTTTTAAACATCTGTTCAAAGAATGTGAGAAACAAGAATGTTTCAAAGACAGGCCTTATCCAGAAAAAAATATTTTGATAAGCCGTTTAACTGAATTTTAAAATTTTTTTGACTCCCAGTGTTGCACAGAACGCACCTGCTGCTCATACAACCTACCCATCTGTTTCAGTATTTGCGGCGTCACTGCATCACACATGACTGTTGTGGTGCGCATTTGCCGCTTGTTGCTGCATTATAATTGTACCTGCGTGCACCCTTGGTATGTCTTTAATGGGACACCTGTTTTCTCTTGTAGGACATGGTGTGCTTGACTGCCCAAAACCTGTTGCGAATCCTCTCCCATGGCGGATACAAAAGTATCCTGGGAATTGGTGGACCAAAGAGTATGTTGCAGTTTTCATCAAGTTTTCAGAATTCATAGATTGTGTACTGTGGTGAATGTTTTTGCTCTTTTGCAGTTGGGAAGTAGATCAGAGTTTATAAATGCATGAACTCCACCTGCATTCGTGTTAACAGAGTGGGGTTAGGGGTGGTGTGCTGAAGCAGACCTGTTTTGCATTTCCTCCTTGAGCTTTTACGTGTACACACTCCAGTTGGTATTTTATTTTTTTTAGTGCTGTTTTGATTCCTGAATGATATGAAGTGAGCCGTGCAGCAATTTTTTTATGGCGTGTGCTCCAAGAGCTGCTTTGCTTTGTGCTATAACACCACCTGTGCTGACTAGCAGCTTACACTCTAGTGAGTTTCTAGTCGGCACTGGTGTTGTAGCGCAAAGCAGTGCAGCTCTTTGAGCACTCCAGAGAGTTGCTAGTCAGCACTTGTGTATTCTTCTCTCTCCTCTTTGTCCATTTTCACTCTTTTCTTGTGAGAACCCAAATCTAGCTTACAACCCAAACAGAGTTCTTGAATAGTCAGTGCAGAAGTGTCTCCCTAGAAAGATAAGTAAATGTATGAGCATGCCAGGTGATCGAAATAGATGTTACATGAGAAGAACGAATGAAATTACTTTGGAGTGATAAGCTGATGGCAAAATGAGTATTGTATTATAAATGAAATTAGCTGAAGAGTGAGGGTATCAAAAGGCTCATGTCATCCTACTTGAAAATGGCATCGGTCTAGTTTGTTTTAGTGCACTAGCACTAAAACCCCCAATTTCAGATTTCGCCGACGTTTGTCGGAAACCTCCGGCAAGTGGTTCATCAGCCCACTGGGTTGTGGGCAACTATGCTAAACACTTTGTGTCCGCAAGTAGGTTTCAAACCCATGGTGGCGCAAACAGATCAGCTCCACTGGCCAGTGCAGCCAAACATCCCGCGTGTTTAAGTTTAAATGCCAGTCTCTCACGCTGTGCTTTGGATGTCATCGTCTTTGTCGACTTCCATCCATGTGCAATGGATCCAGAACACACTATCGCATTGCCCTCTTAAACTGAGCCTCAAACCCAAACCGAAGTTAAAACCAAAGTGTGAGCGGACCTAATTCGCATTTGGCCTAACCACACTAAATCGTCAGTCTTTTTTTTTTTTCACTTTTTTTTTCTGTCCCTTCTGCACTGACCACTGTGTTTTTTTCCTGTTTCTTGCTTGTCTAATGGCTTCAAGCTCACTGAAGTTGCCCAGCTGGCTAGCCATACAGCAGAGGCTCTGAAAGCATATAACCATCCTTTTTTTTTTTCTTTCGTCCCACTCCTGCAGTGCAGATGGTATACAGTGGAACCCCGTTCATACGTTTTTCACCGGACCGCGAAAAAAAAAAAAAACGTAACAGCCGGGAAAACGCAACAGTGAGGAAAGGTCCGAAAATTAATGAAAACAGTGCAGCTTTGCCTTGAAACAATTTATTTCGACATCAAGTGAGCTTGGGTCTTAAAAAAATCGAGAATGGTCGATTGCCGTTTTTTCCGCTCGCTGGAAAACACCAAGCGTTTCTCGATGGCCTGGAAAGCCGCATTGCTCTCAGCTTCGCTTTGAGGTGCGACGTACCTGCGGAGGAGGTCCAGAGCTGCGACGGCTTCTCCAAAGCTCGGGTCCGCCAACTCCCTGGAATCATGCGGCTCGTGCTCTTCGTCGTCATCACAGTCTGAGGCTTCACTCGCGACCGAGTCTGCAACGATCTCGGCGATACTCTGACACTCGGACGTCACGACAGCAGCATCCACGGCGACGTAGTCGTCATACGTGACTCCCGTGGCACCCAGCGCATTCAAAGCTTCACTCAGCTCTTGATCATGAGAGGCTGCTTCCGTGGCAGTTTCCTCTCCGCCGTCCATGCGAAAGCCACACCGTGCGAAGCAGTGCTGTGCAGTTGACGCGCTCACTGCAGTCCATGCTGAAGCGATGTAGTGCATAGTGTCCAGTATTGAAACGATCGTAGGCTGCTGCCCGCGATCAATACGCGCCAGACAGCGCTTTACGATGGGCTTCCTGTAAGAATGCTTTAAGTTCTTTATGATGCCGGCATCCAACGGCTGCAAGTGGCTTGTAGTGTTTGCAGGAAAAAAAACAAGCTTAATGTTCTGAAGAAACGACGGGTTTCTCAGGTGGGCAGCACAATTGTCCAGAAAAAGGACAACACTCCTGCACTGGGAGCCCATCTTGTCGAAGGAACGAAGAAATTCTTCTAATAAAGAATCCGTTATCCATGCACGACTGTTGCTTCTATAGTGACATGGCAGCAGGCGAATGTTCTTTAAGCACCGTGGGTTTCGGTATTTTCCGATTACCCATGGCTTCAGCTTGTCCGAGCCATCCATGTTGCAGCAAAGGAGCACCGTCAATCGTTCTTTGCTGCATTTGCCTCCGTGGCATGCTTCGCCCTTCAGGCTTAACGACTTGGATGGCTGCACCCGAAAGAAAAGGCCCGTTTCGTCGACATTGTAAATGTCACGAGGCTCATACCCCTCAATTATGGCAGATAGTGTGGCCTTCCAATCGTCAACTGTTTCCAAGTTTACACTTGCTGCTTCCCCGGATACCGTCTTATAAGCGATGCCGTGCCTCTTCCGGAAACAGTCGATCCAGCCATTTGACGCCGCAAAGTCACTGATGCCCAGTCGGTCGGCTATTTCCATCGCCTTCTCGCGCAAATTGCTGCCGTCGAAGTTAACACCGGCAGCGCGAGCTTGTTTAAACCAAGTAAGAAGCGACTCGTCGAGGTTTCCATACTTGGCGCCATGAGCCTGCTTAGCTTTCGGGCCGAAGAGCGCGGCATTCCCTTGTATCTCGGCACGCTTCGAGACGATGCTGTTAAGCGTCGAGGGTGTCAGACCAAGATCCTTGGCGATGTCGACTCTTTTCCGCGCTGGCTGCCTGTCGACTGCGTTGAGAACATCCAGCTTTTCCTCGAGGGAAAGCGCCTTGCGCTAGCGCGACGCCATCAAAGGACGACAAATTGCTCGCGATGTTAGCGAGGCCCAACGAGGCGTAGGCAGCGTAGGTGTTGACGGGAGGACACGGACGACTCGGATGGGTTGAACCGCACAAACAAGAAAGACTGGATTAGCGAGGCCTGACGAGGCGTAGGCAGCGTAGCTGTTGACGGAAGGACACGGACGACTCGGATGGGTTGAACCGCACAAACAAGAAAGACTGGATTGCTGCGGGCCCGCGGGTTTTACTTGCTTCGGCTGACGAGGCAGTGGCCATCTAGTGGCAATCTCTCCAACTCGCGTGCGGCTTTTTATGGCCTCCGAGATTACCCACGCACGTGCAAGGGGGTGATCTCGGAGGCCATGGTCTTGTAGCCAATTCCGTAGCCAAGCCTGGCCAAGACTTGTCAAAATGGCGGTTGGCACGCGTTGCCCGGCCGGGTTTGGGGTGCCAGGTTGCCAGGGTGCCAGGTATCATGCGGGAACGTTTTCACAGCTACAACGTAACAGCGGGGTACCCAATACATTGGATCCTATGGGAGCTATGCCGGGACCGGACGAAAACGACGTAACAGCCGGGAAAATGCAGCAGTGAGGAACGTAACAGCGGGGTTCTACTGTAACTATATGAGGAGGTGTTCCTCGCATCTTTTCACTCGGTGCAGACGATACGGACTCTGCGTGATGTGTGACCATGTCAGATTCTTTCGCCATGAAAACTTTTGCTGTAACGCCGCATCAATTTAAAATTCAGCTTCCATCTCATCTGTAAGCGCCAAGTCACTAGCAGGTGTACTCTGTGCCTTTTTGTCTGTCAGAGAGGCTGCACGCGGAACGTGATGCACGCGCGATGCCGAGGTTTAGCCTTGTGAGATGCTGCACCACGTCCAGGCTGTTGCGAAGGAGCCATACTTGCACCCACAAGAACGGTTCTCCGCACCTTGGCACAAAGGCGTGGGGATTCTTTCTTCCGGGATGTTTTTGGGCAAGGAAGTGTTTCTTTTTTTTTTTCTCTAGCTTGCCTCGAAAGTGCTTTGTGGAGGCTCATGAGTGTTGCTTTGCTGAGTCACCGTGGGTCGAAGTCACTGCAAAAGTTAGTCTTAAATGGAAAATTTTGTGCATCCTTCAGGTCATTTTTTTTTTACACTCATATTGTTGGTTTTATTCAAGAATTCATCTTACTTGAGTTCGTCCTAGAGTTTACTCATATTTATTCCTTGTTCCAGATGTCGACAAAGAGACTACTGTCCTGGAGGGAGTTGTCATTACGCCATTGACCCAGGTGTATGAAAAGTTCACAGAAAAGAAAGATGATGAAGAAATGGACCAGGAAGAGGAAATCAAGATGGAGACTCAAGAGCAGTAACTTTATGAAAGCAAGCATTGGGACTGTACTAATTGGCAGTGTGGTGTTAGAACGCCGTGATTTGCAAGCCACGCAGGTGGCATCATTAATGGTATGTCTTCATTCTTGTGCTTAGCACTGTTTTTGGGCCCTCATAAATAAAATATTCCATCAAACTTTGATTCCTTCTGTTCTGTTCTGAGCCACCGCGGTGGCTCAGTGGTTAGGGCACTTGGCCACTGATCCGGAGTTCCCGGGTTCGATGGAGGAAAAACACTAAGGCGCCCGTGTGCTGTGCGATGTCAGTGCACCTTAAAGATCCCCAGGTGGTCGAGTCCTCCACTACAGCACCTCTTTCTTCTTTCGCTCCCTCCTTTATCCCCTCCCTTATGGTGCTTCAGGTGTCCAATGATATATGAGACAGATGCTGCGCCATTTACTTTCCCCAAAAACCAATTATTATTATTCTGTTCTGTGCTAAAAGAGAATGCATTTGCAAGCACAGATTTGGTGTGTTTGCAAATGGTTACAGACTATGGATTTTTTTTTTTTTTACTATAAGGCTGTAACTGTCATGCCAGTGTTCACTGTATGCAATGAAAGGAAGTTATGGTCCTTTTCATTGCAAGAACTGAAAGCTGCCCTTCGTCATGCATACACTGAAAGGTATTTGTGGTCACTTTCAATGTGGTTGTCTGCATAGGACTTTCGGACACATGCGTGAAAGGTTGTAGCATCTTTTTTTTATTAAAAGTAGGTTTAAGCACACTGCAAGAAAGTATCCAGTTCATGAATTATTACCATACCACTTTTAAGTCGCAGAGTTCACAAATATAATTGGAAAAATTGGTACAGTTTGAGGTATAATGTGTGGGTTGCAGTCAATGTGCCTTATTCTGGTGTGTCTGACAGGCTTGTTTAATCCTTACAAATTCATATTTAAGGCAGCTTAATATACGTTCATCTCACTGCTCAGCTTTATCAAAAATGTGCTCATCTACAGAATATTTTATGCATGCAGAAATGCATGGAGGATTACTGAGAGCTATGATTTACAATGAATGCAACTAAAGTACAAGGCTTTGTCTGGCATTGCATTGATTCTGTTGGTGCACATGATTCCCTCTAAGCTGCAGCTACCTTAATTTACGGTTGATAACTCTGAACATGCCGAACAAGAAAAAGGGTGGAGGGGGTGGCAGGCTGGGAAGGCTGTAAGCAAGAAGCTGGAAGACTAGGCCTTTAGTGCAACACCGTAAACCGAGTGACGACCCTAGGCCGCCACTACGCCTCCTTGCCCTCTTATGTGGTACTGGGCAAGTAGAACTACAGCACAAAAGGAAAAGGTTTGCAAGGAAACCATGTCCCCAAAACTTGCCAGCTCTGGGATTGCCAAGATGTCCGTTGCACTGGATACAATCTCCAGATTACCATTTATGGCCCACAGCCAGTCATGGTGGATAAGAGCAGGGCGGTGTTCCCAAACTGCTTTACGACTCGCGAAGTTAACGTGAAGTACCTCACCTGGACTTGACCTTCCACAGCCAGCCTTGGAGCACACTTGGCCTTCCAAGGCTGGACAGCGTAATGGGGTGGCGCTAAATGGAAAGTAATTGCTTTGCTGGCCTCTTGGTCTCCGGGACTTCATTAAATACGGAATTCCATCCATATAAATTTCGTACAAAGTGATGGAATGCACAAAACACGGGTGCAAAATACGCAAAAGATACGAAAAATCAATTCAGTCCTGGACTTCTTTGACCAAGGAGCTTGCTACACGCCTGGGAGAGTGACAGATCTCACGAAAAAGGCGGTCGTCCCGTGTTCACGTGAGCCTCATGTGGGCCTCTTCTGTCCTCTTCCTATGCCAGACGCCATGTGGCCGACCGGCGACGATGCCATCCGGCGACCTCTTCGGCCCTTCTCGTGGACCGGAATTGAGCCTCCGGGTCCGAGATGAGCAGCGCGTTCTCCCTCTGGGATTGATCGAAGAGTTGCAGGCGCTCCGGCGGCTTATCTCGATTGAACAAGTAAAAAATGTGTGGAGCACGTATTTGCTTTGACCCAGAAGCTACACACTCGTCCTTACTTGAAAAGCGCGCGCTGCAAAGGTTCTCTGCCGGCAAATATGAGAACTAAAACAATTGCGCAGAGATTAAAAAAAAAAGCATTTCGCAAATACGCATCGACACCACCATTTGTTTTGGTCGCGTAAAGGGAGACGCCACTACGTAATGAACGCCTCTTACGCATTCTTATCCTCGCGACAAAAAGGAGGCCGCTGCAATCGCTGTAACGAACGATGGGCTCGGCAGTTTCGGTTTTGCTTCCAGGCTACTTCAACTTTTTTTGCTGTGGTGCACGAGAATGTTTTGACCATTTTGACACTGAATAGCCTTGAAGTAGACAGGCTTTCGTGCTTAGTGCTTTTGAGACTCACTGAAAGGTTTTCGTCTTGCCGTTCAGCGTATAGTAACGAAGGCTTCAGTGCTGCAGAGTAGGAAGCGATGGCTGCACTGACCGTTGCAGTCGCAGCCGTTTCTTGAGCGTAAGAAAATGCGGGCGCGGCGGGGATACAGACGTGAAATAGAATGCGGAGACACGGGCAATACCCCGCTACGGACAAGTCCTCTCGTAGGAACGTGCCAAGATATGTGCCCACCTCGAGAACGTCAGTGGTAAGCTTGCAGTTTGCGCACGTTGCGTTGCGTTGCGTTGCATTGGTCATCACTATAGAGTTCACAGTGATGTGCGCGTATGTTTGCGTTTACGGAAAATGCTCTATTTCAGGCGTGAAAAGGAACGGCTTCTACACCCATTCGAGGTCCTTCAAGGCACTGAAAATGATGTCCGGTACGACATATTAAATCTCACTTTGAAGCTTCGAGCAGCGCGATTGTGGCCGGGGTGTGTAGTGTTGTTTTGCTTTGTGCATCGGTGAACCTGTGACTGCCCGCGATCGCTTACTGCGTTGACAGCATGAAACAGCCTGTATCATTTCGTCTGCAGCAGAGTGAAGAACCAGAACGCGGTAGCGACACTGGCGGCGACATGTATATCGTGAACAGCCTCATCTCTGAAGGTTTTAACACACAGCTCTTGATGCAAGCCTGTGCATCAGATCTGCTTTCCTGTTATCTTTGCACATTCTTTGCGTTCTTTTTGGACTTGGTTCATTTAACACAAGTGTTATTATCGTAGTCAGAGCCAGGTTCAATGATACTTCGGTTTATTTCTTGCACTTTGTATTCATTCTTTTGCGCCTCACCTGCGAAGAAGTAACAATATTTCCAGACAAACTACATTGAACCCAGAACAATTGCAAAATATAGTAGATATCACACGAGTGTGTGTGTGTGTGTGTGTGTGTGGGGGGGGGGGGGGGAGAAGTGGATAAAGATTAATGCTTGCATCACGTAGAGTCTGTCATTAACTGAAATTCAAGCTATAGTCTGCACGTATATATGCAGTTCAGCTGTTATATATGAGCAGCAGCAGTCGAGTTGAAGGCCTCTGTAGAGCAAAGTCCTCTCCGAGCAACCTCCGACTGCCTTGTCTTGTGCCACCTATGGCCACTCTGCCCTGAAATTTTCCTTAACCCATTCTTTATGTATCACAACTCCCTGTTCTGCATTTCTTTTCTATTGCATGCGTCAGTCTTTTCTGTCACTGCATACTGCCACAGTGAAGAATAGAGCACCTGGTTGCCATCTCATTTTGTGTAGCTCCTGTTTTGCCTGCTTAAACTGTTTGCCGACCGTAATTTACCAAATAGCCCAGACTATAGCACCCTTCCCCACACACTGCATTCAGTCTTGCAGCAGCAGATCATTGTCTGAAGTAGCAATGTGTTAACAAGGTGGCTGAACTGAACGTAAAGTTGTGCTGAGGCATATAATGTATAGCAAAGTATTTGCAAAACTATCAGGAAAAATTTTATGCTTGCCAGGTGTTGACACAGGTAAAAAAAAAACATATAGCTGCAGTGCTGCACACTTTTGCTAAACTTATTCACACGCCTCTTAGCACTGCTTCTTTTGCTAGAGTCCTGAAGTGAGCTTCATTTGATGGTAGGAAAGAACTTGGTTTTGGTTAGAACTTCAGTTGTTATTTAGCCTCCCATAAGGGCATATATGTCAAAAAATAATTTCCTTGCTATTAAGCAAAACTTAATTATTCTTGAGAGAATGCTTGTCTGGTTTGTCAGGCATGCTGGCTGACTTTGTAGCCTGGCTTTAACAACTTAGCACTTTATATTTGAAATGCAGTAAGCACAAGAGCTAGTGATATTTAATGAGATTGATATTCCCTGCTTTTAAACAGTACTAAAATAAAGTGAATCTAATTCAGCCCATGTGCACTGTCAACTGTAGGCCCAAGGCTGACAGAAACAAGGCTATCAAGCAATTTTCAAGGTCAGCAGCTGGACACAGGCAGGCCAGCCCCGATGAACTCAGGCCTTCGCATGTCTTGCTCAAGACCACAGCATACTTAATGCGCACGTAAGCAAATTTTATTCAGTGCTTGCCAGCTTTGTAGATAAACAGATGTTTTCTAAAAGCTGTAGTTGCGTAGTTAATTTTGTAATAATACTGACTCTAATTAAATCAAGCTCAATTAATTCGAACATCCGGTTTATTCGAAGTGAAGCTTTGGTCCTGTAAACATGAAGTGCATTAAAAAGGTTCCTGTTAATTTAACTCTGCATAATTTTATGTCCCTTTCGACTTTGAATTGAAAGTACACTGTAGTAGAAAACTAAATATTTGCTCCATGGTGCCATTTCTTATAAATGAAACTGCAAAGTGAAAGGAACCCTAAATAATATACCTAAAAATTAATGGATGGTCACTGGAATGCAAGCATCTTTAGTGTAACAGTGTGGTTATTTCTTAATGCAGGATTGCCCCATCATGCAATGGTGACAGCTGGACTGACACTTACCACTTTGTCTGGGACAGGCTGTGGTCTGTACGTCAGGACATGACCATCCAGGATCTTAATGGGAGTGACTGCATTGAAATTCTCGAGTGTGCAGTGCGTTTCTACGTGTATGCTGCCTTCAGGTAATGTCAGAAGTGGAATTATTGTTGTCATCACTAAGTGCACGATAAAAGCTTACATCCGATACAATAAGATAAAATGGTGTAAAACACAGCTCCAAATATCTTGAAATTCATATTGGGTATTGTCAGGGTGAGTTTGCTTTTAAAGTCCACTGCCCCATGATTAGTCATGCATGTACAATATAAAGGCTTGCAGTAGTGGCTTGAAAGTACTGCTTGGTGATGGGGACAGCATGCAGGTATGGATTTGGGAGCTCACTGGGCTGTTACTCCTAGGCCTGTCTGTAGATAGGCATGCACAAAAAGAGTGGAGGGGAGTGCGCAGTGGGTCTCTTTATTGGACATGAAGCGGGGGCTCAGCTATGTCCTGTATTTTCCCGTTTCTTAGAAGACAGGAAGCAGAAATTGCTACCATAAACTTTGCCTTAGTGCGACCAAAAAGTCATGTGTCTACACAAGCCAAGAAGGAAAAGAAGCTAACCATGTTCAAGACTTGCTTTTTTGTGCTCCTCTTGTTTGCACATAGGTGCTTTGAAGAAGACATCAGTGCCTTTGACCCTCACATCAACGGTCAGCACCTGCAAGAGTGTCTAAAACGTCTGCTGGTTCAGTACCAATATTGTGCTCTGGAACAGTGTGCGAACAGACCAGAAATGGAAGCCATCTATATACTCCACAACGTGGGATCATACGAGGCTTTATCCCATGCGATGACCCTTCCTAAGGAAGTGAGGTGAAACTAGAGGTCACGCGGCCTTTTTTCATTTATCGCAGCAGCAATTTCAGTTAGATGGGCACCATTCAGTATGCTACATTGCCATAGGTGTGACCATGGTATATGCATGCTCATCTTTCTAAATTTCCACAAATACCATGATGAAAAATGCTCAGCAGTGTTAAAACTAATCGGCAAGCCAGCTACAAGCAGTACACATTTAGTGAACATTGTGTGAGCACACTAATTCAATGCTGTAAAATGAGCAGAAAGAAATGCACATGTAATGCTGCAAATATACCTAGTTATCATGACTTATGTGCATACAAATTTGTTTTTGTTGTCTTTAAACCAAAGTTGTGAATCATTTATCGAAATAAGTACAGTCTGCAAACTTGTTAAAAATATTTTGCTGTGAGTTTGGAAATACTTTCATTGTCTTATAAAAGCATTTTTAGTGCTGAAATTCTCAGTGCCAAAACAGAGCGATGGGCTTCTTTTATACCAAAATCTAAGGTATTTGCTAGAAGTATGCGTTGGTAGGTGAATATTTGCCAGAGCAACGTGGGACTCGCGGCTTGGTGTCAACATTTCAGCAAGTGTATCAAGATTTGTGCAACTTTTGACTAATAGCTGTTTGCATCTGTTAAATCGCCGTGTTTCAGCTTATTACGAGCAGACAATTTTTAAAGTAAAATTTCGCCTGTGCAGCTGCTTCCTTACTTTAAATGAAGCTTTGATGACTGGCTTAATTTGCGTTTAGTATGAAATATGTTTCTGTCTGCATATCCCATTTGTCCTCTTCAGTATCGTTTACCACCGCAGTATTTAAAAACTAACTCACCGAGGTCAGCTTGTCATTTTGTTCATCTGATGCTTATTTGATGAGAGAAGTTTGAAAAAGCTTTTTTGACCAAAGTACATCAGTTGAAAAAAAAAAAGTAAATGATGAACAAGACTAGCATTACATTTTTATAAGAGAGAAAAAAATCCTATAGGAACAGTGTGGTATGTCATTTATGCCTTTAGGGCTCAGAACGGCCTTGCAACTGGATCACATTCTCATTGCTTATGTGTGTCCAGCTTAAGTTTCCAGTACTGTTGCTGACAGTGTCGATTTTGATGTGTAGCAGCGGATTTATTTCAAGGGTGCAGGTTAAATTCAACAGCACTTTCTTTCCGAATCAAGGAAATCAAGGAATTCCCGTAATCAAGGAAATCAGTTTCATTGGAAAAATTTCATTTACCTAAGCAACTTGGTTGCTCCAAAGTGCGATGCTGACATATTTGTGTTAAAAGTTTCACTATGAAGCCTCCTCTTTGCTCCCTGCACAGTGTGCCCACATGCCCTCAAACGGTGTGAATTTGGTGGCCCTGCCTTATTTTGGCTTGTCTTCATTCCTTCCAGGAGGCACAACTTGGTGAAGATTTCTCTTGACACGAGTCTAGCGCACAGGCGAGGAAATTTCATCAGGGTACTGAGAAGTTATAGATCCCTCCCATTCCTTCTGGCTTGCACTTTGCACCCCCATTTGGAGCTTATCAGAAGGCAAGTGCTCACTGAGGCAAACATGTCTCCTCTTAATCAGAAACAGCCACTTGCACCTGGGGCTTAGGCTAGTTCGGCAGTGCTGCTGTTTTTCTGGACGCTACTTATCACACAGCAGCAGCACTGTGGGACCAACCTGTTGAACTGACTGACTGCTACACATATTTACCCAGCTATGCAACTGTGTTAAGAAGACTGCAGTGTGGAGGACATATTCATTGCCGCTTTCAGTGAGCTTTATAAAGAAAGTTTATGCAGGCAACGATGCTAAAATGGAAATGGGTTAATTTTCGAGAGGTAATTTTTTTCTTTTTTCATCATTTGCATATCTGGTGAAGCATGGCTTCGTTGCCGTGCATGTGTGCTTTTATTTGGGGTTGGCATTGTTGAGATGTATTTTGTTGTCTTGAACGGTGAGGGTGGCTTGTTCCTCTGGTGCTAAGCATAAGGACATGTGCTTGACACCTGGCTCCAGCATCATTGTCTTTATACCTCGTAATGTTACTCCAGTGTGCTGCGTAATTGTCCCAGTCAATTCTTTTTCTTCGCCTTGAGGCCTATCTGGATTATGTTGTATTTTTAGCGAGGCTACAGCGGGCATCGGAAAATACTAAGGGTTTGCCCTCTAAATTCATATTTAAAACAAATTTAGCCTTTTGCTCTGACTTTAGTGTGCAATAATTGGTTTAGGTGGTTAGTTAGCTTAAAAGATAGTTAAGAGTAAGATTCTTACACATTCACACCTATAATGCCCGCTGTGGTGGCTCAGTGGCTTTGTTATTTTACTACTGATCCCAAGGTCGCAGGTTCAGTTTCGGCGGCGAATTACAAAAACCCCCGTGTGCTGTGCACTCTTAGCACATGTTAGTGCCCTCTTAGCACATGTTAAAGAATCCTTGGTGGTCTAAATTAATCCAGAGCCCTCTGCGGTGCAGCTCAGAGCCCATGTGTCACATTGAGACCTATAAAATTTACAGAGCACACTGAGTGCAGTGTTGGCGTCAGTTTTTTGATAAGAGAATAATTGGTAACTTAATAGCCTTTCAAAGTTGAGGGGACACTGAGGACAGCTCTGTCCAATTTTTGGTTTGAGTAAAAATCAACTGTTTGTCTTTTTGTGGCTAGGTTGATGTTTGTTTGGCTGTAAAAGACGCATTTTTTGCTGCGAAAATTGGGCATAAGAATTCATAATTTTTGTCGCGTTACTAAACTTGTGACGTCAGCAGAAAGGCCTCCGTGATCACTTTTTCAAAGCGAATGAGACAGTGAAACTTAACCTCGGAGATCTGCAACAAGAAAAAAAAAAAAGAAAAGTGTTGACGTCACCACAGTTTGCTTATGAAAACAGCTGGTAGCAGCAATATCTGCATTTCATTGTTTAGTTTTTCCTACCTTATGAAAGCTCAGTTTTCAGCGACACGTTTTTGTCTTTAGAATGCAGTAATCTATCGACAATAGATCAATTTCAATTTGTCCTTAGTGCCTCTTAAAGTGCTCCAAGTTTGTCTCTCTAGCAGTCTAACCTTGAGCAGAATTAAATGCTTTTGATGAACAAATGCGCAAATCATTTTTTACCTCTTGCACTGTGCTACAAAAATTACCACTTCGCATGTCCTGAAGGCCAGCACGTCATGTTGTTGCCAAAGATCCACTAGAGCTTTGTCAAGTGTTATGCTCGGGTAAATGTTATATATAGTGAAATACTTACCTAAATTGAAAATATGAATTAAAGGAACGTTTCACAAAAGTAACATTCTTGTAGTGAAATCAAAGTTCTCGAACTTTATTTAGAAGCAGCATATTGCTTTTTAATCATATTCCAGGTAAGATGATGTCCAGCTGCAGAGCTACTTCAATCGACATTAGTTATCCTTGCGCTAAGGTTCATTCGCGGGTAAGGCAAGTGAAGAATTTAGCTATGTGCTGAGATTGATCTCAACACCACCTGTGGACAACAGGGCATGCTTTTGCATAGTATTCTGTACTTCACTATATTTGAAAGACTGCTGTACCTTTATTTGCATTTAGCTATGTGCTGAGATTGATCTCAACACCACCTGTGGACAACAGGGCATGCTTTTGCATAGTATTCTGTACTTCACTATATTTGAAAGACTGCTGTACCTTTATTTGCATAGGACAGCATTTCAAGTCATGGCAGTGGCATTCAGTTCCCAGAACTGCAAGTTTCCTCTCTCTGTGTTGGCTCACTGGCTTTGCTGCACCGACACTGATGCAGAAGAACTGTGCCATCTCTACCAGCTGCAAGTTCAAAACTCTGATGTGAAGTTCCTTAAAGGCAGTGGAGATTTCACTTCAAAACAAGTAAGAATTTCATGTTACAAAGTCCAAGGAGGTTGGCGAATGTTTGAAACCATGTAATTGAAGAAATTGTTGTTGTTGTAATAGCAAAATTCAAAGCATATGCTACTCATTTGGCAATTTCAGAATAAATTGTTCTTTATTGACATTCAGCACAGAGCAGTGGCCTTTCCTGAACTCTTTTTTTTTTTTTCCAACCATCATCCTGTACTCGTGTCTGGGTGTTAGCAGGTGATATGTCTTTAATGCATCTTAGTGCAGTGCAGAGGTATGAATGCTTTATGAGCAATGTAAGTGCTGAAATAATGTGGGGAATGCAAAGTTTGTTTCTCAAAGACAGCGCTAGTACTAGCTCACCATAAGTGTAAAAATGCGAGTGTTTCTTGTAATGAAACCAGGATCCTAAAATAATAATAGCGGTTTTTGTTCAGTGTAGTCAGAAAAAAAATGACGGATGATTTAGCATGGTTAGGTCAAATTTGAATTAAGTGCGGTTTCACTTCGGTTTTCACTTCAGTTCTGGTTTCAGTTCGAGGCTCTATTTAAGAGGGGGATGTGACAGCGGCGTGTTATGAGTTCATTGCGCACGGACGGAAGTTGAGGAAGATGATGACATCCAAAACACTGTGCGAGAGACTGGCAGTTAAACACGCGGGATGTTCGCCGCAGCGAAGATGTAGTGATTTAATGCTGTGGCAGCGAAGCCGATCTGTTTGCACCACCACGGGTGCGAAACCCACTCGCGGCCATAAAGTGTTTAGCATAGTTGGTCATAAAACCTGCTGGCGGGTTGTCCACTGCCCGATGGGCGGGTTGCCACCTGCCAGAGGCTTCGGAGAGACATATATTGGCGAAATCTGAGATTGGGGGCTTTAGTGCTAGTGCACTAATATACAGATGCAAGCATGCCTAGGCTATTTGTTGGCTTGTGTGGTGGTGCCAGGCAGCAGATTTACTCAGCACGAGATTAATAAAAAAAAAAACAGGATGTCACGTAAGAAAAAGTCCTGAGGAAAATTAGCATAGGTGTGCTATTGTAGTGATCAAGGTACAGTATGGCCGCTCCAATTTACCTCTAGCATTTAAGGAAGACATTTCATTAGGTAGCTCATTACAAATTACTGGAATGTACAGTGAACATACTGCTTTTCCGTACCGACAATATTATAGCGGCGTGGGCGAGGTCTTTCTCCTGGACGTCATCGTACAGTCTGCTTTTATGTAATGGGTATGAATTCTTGGTAAAACGTAGCAACGAGTCTTTCAAAGATGTGTATTTGACTGCCTTTTGCCTTTGGTTGTTCTTCAAACTTCAGGATGACAATCTGTTTAAATAAATTATCGAATGAAGACAGGCTGACCATCTGAAGGACACCCATTAAATTCCCTTTGCTGGGATTATAGAGCATACTTGTGACCATATGTTTTTAAAAATATTATTTACTATTTCTCAAGTATTGAAACAGCTAAAAGAAGCAATACATTCTATGCCGTGGGACATTTTTCTCTGCTATCACATTTTCAGGCTGTAGTGATAGAATATTTGAATTGTGTATTTTTACAGGTAAAAGTAAGTGCAGGCATAGGAATGTTGTGTATTTTAAATGCTTTTAGAACAGCATCGAAAAGAAAAGCATAACTTTTTAAGCCAGTTATTGGCTGTTAGCACTTAATTGCAATATTTTACTCTTTTGACTTACAGTGCAGAAAACGCCGAGATCCAGCACTCATGAAGAGTTTTTCCACAACTGATGTCGGTTTCCTGCTCTACCCTGATAGCAAAAGACAACTGAACCAAGCAAGGTGATAGCAAGCGACAACTTATATGAAAGAAACATGCCTCTCTGTCTCGAAGACCATGGAAAAAGCTTTTGTAATTTATTCACTCATCAGAATAAAGATTTTTATTTTTATTTTCTTACTTCCTGTTCTTGGAGTTAGTGCAATATACTATCTCCAGTGGCAACTTAGAACCTCCACAAAAATTTGACAAGATTAATAAAAAATGTGAAATTGGATATATCCTTACCTTTAATTTTGTTACAAATTTCTTTGCATGTGAAATGGTAATAGCACACTTGATTTTTAAGGGGGGAAGAGGGTCTTGGAAAAAAATTTGCTTAATGAAGTCACATTTATGGAATCTTCAAAGAACATGTAATTTTGTGTGCAGATTCCAAACATGTCATTTAATTTTATGTGAAGCAAGTCCTTGTACACTTTTGCAATATTTTGTTTAACTTATTGCTGAGAGCTCTCAAGAAATTTTGCTGCACAGAACTTGCTATAATGCATGACTGGCTTCTCTTGACATCAGGCTATGCAATAAGGGTAAAATTTCCTGCCTACCATAGAAGTCAAGTTAAAGGGTTTTGAAGTTGCCACTTCATAAATGGGAAGAAAAATTTGTATTCCTGTTTCTGAGCTTACAAATCCTATAACTCAACTTCTGTGACCCTTATTTTAGCGTTATTGCATAGCCTGATATCAAGAGAAACACTGGCATGCATTATAGCAAGTTCCGTGCAGCAAAATTTCTTGAAAGCTCTCAGCAGAAAGTTACATAAAAGTAAATGACAAATTTGGATTCGGCACACAAAAATGCATGTTCCTTGAAGATTTCATAATTGTGACCATTAATAAAAATTTTTTTGAAGACCCTCTTCTCCGCCTAAACATAGATGAGGGTTATTGGCATGCTCTTTCTTTGACACAGGCTAACTGGCTAATGTAGACAGTTGGCTCATTAAATATTAGTGCTAAATAAAAAATTTCTCTTCGCTTGGACTGTAGTTTTTGTGTAAAACTTTAAGTCTCAGGACTGACCGTGCCCTTATCTTGTGTCTTCTTGAGAGAGGATGCACGAAGAGTTGGGCAAAGTGTGTTAGTGCAGTGATAAAAGTGAACGCCAAGATAACAGCTAGATAGGTACCTGGGCGGCGCCTCTTGCAACGTGTGGCAGTAAGCCGGTGTGGAATGCATGCTGCGAGGGGTTGGCAAGCCAGAATTACGTGCTCACTCTAGATGAAGTAAGCCACTTATTGCTGTATGTTTTTTGGAAGCCCTTGTAGTTGCATGATAACAGAAGTTAGACGCTTTACTGAAACACATTTGTTGTTTAGTTCAGCATATTTTCTTTACGGAAGTTGCTTGTCAATAGCGATGTTTGGTCTAAGAAAACTTGAGTGTCTTTGCAAGCTCATGGGAATTTGTAACCTTTCTTGAAATCTTGAACCCTTTTTGTGTCAAATTTATGTCTGCAATACAACCCTAACCTTTTAATAACATGAACAGAACATGAACATAATGTGCTTATATCCATGCTATTCAAGGCAGTTGGCTACAAAAAAATAAGACTCATTTTATTAGTTCAAATTACAGCTGCATTGTTTCCCATTGGCTTTTTTGCACAACCACCATAGTGAGCTAACTGCACAAATAGAGTAAATAAGCAGTAATTTATAAAGTCTATACACTGTGCTCTAAAAAGTTATTAGTTATATTAGTTGGTGTTTTCAGTGGGATCTGGACAAACTGTGTGTTGCATTTGTGTAGGAAACTGCGCTATCATGTGCTGTACTGTGTGTGGGTTTGTGTGCAGATGTAGATAGAACCAAGGGCGGGCAGAAAGGAAGGCTTTCAACGGACACACAAAGGATGTCTTGCCAGCTATAAAGGGCCCCCCACTGCGTCCCACGAGGCCACTCGTCCTCCCTCTCACTTTTGAGTCCCATTCAATGCCTTCAAGCCTTGGCTTCTGCCATTCTGAGAGACTGTTTGCTGGGCACAGGGGTGAGACGTTCTGCTCCAAAGGTGCACAAACTCAACCATGGGTAAAACCAGTGCTTACAAGATTAACATGGGCTATGAAGATGAAATGGTAAGTTTATCTGTTGTTTGCTTTGGCAGCTAGACTAATTCCTCCCTAAAAGCTTAGTGCAAATGTGGAGGAATGGGTGATACCTCCCAGAATTGTTTAATATAGCTTACTGTAGAATGCATAGGCAAGATTGCCTGGTGAATAAGAAGAAACATCTTGCAGATTAGTAGATTAATTCATTTTGGCTTTTGGCTCTGTAAGGCATTGAGTTATGTAGTGACTGCAAGTATTTACTGTGTAGGAGGAAGGTTTAACCTAAAGCTTTTGCTACCATTTGTTGAAGCCAGTGACCGAATCTGATTCAATCCTTTTCGTCCACTTACACCTCACGCATGTATTAGATCATGCATACTTGTGTTAACACTGGAATACACAAGATAAAATGCTATATATATACCTGTGGACAGATGCCGAAATTTTCTGAATGTGGCCGAATGCAATAAGCAAATCTGTGGTATTATCTGATTTCATATCAGCTTCCTTTTTCTGAGTGAACTTGATGGGATTAACTGCAATGCCATCTTAACATTAATGAATTTGTCTCTCTCTTAAAAGCTGAAGAACTCACTGTACAAATATTTTACTTTTTTTTTATGTGCAGACATTAGAAGGCTACAAATGGGTTCTGAGAAAGGCTGCCATTGGGTGGATTGTGATCATTCTGTCTTTTGGAGTTCCTTTAATACTCTCCTCCTGGAAACGAAGTATTTTGCTCAAGCTGACACATGTATTGTGTCACCCTGATGAGGCACAGAAAGTGCTTCTGAAAGTAAGATCAGCTTTCGATTCTTTGTACCTGCCTTTTATTTGGCTGTACTTGAAACAACGTGCCAGGTGTGGCATAGGGAAACTCTTCAGTGGATCTTATATGCTTCTTTCACATGCAAACAGTATGATTACTTTAAGCTTGTAGTCTTCTTCCCTGATCTTCAGCACTGTTTTTAAGCCCTTTGCAAATATTCGAAGGAAACAGTCCCTTGCTAAATGTTTGCCAAATGCTGTAGTGCCTGTTCTGCCATAATTTAGAAACCTCCCATACAAGTAGAAAATGTGCGTAATTATACAAGAGGTTGCTACTTGTCTACTTACCTTCTTTCTTCAATATTTTTTATACCTTAAAATGATGGATTTACTAAGCTTATTTTGTATGTGCTGAGTTTTATTAATAAAATTAACAACTGAAAGGTACACATTACTAAAGGGTCTGATATTTCCGGACATAACGTTGCTGAATTTTACAGGACAAGTACTCACAAGAGTTCATAGAATCAGTCTTCCAAAGTAGCAGGCCACTGAAAGACGGCTGCAGTTACTGCTACTTTTTCAACAAGCGTATCAAATACATATGGAAGAAAGACCTTCAGCGCTTCGTGAAACTAGAGTAAGGAGGATTTTACAGAATGCGTGTGCAGTTGACTGGTGCATGTATCTAGGACACTGTATTTATCTGTTTGCTTCTTAATGAATGTAATGAGAAAACTGCTTCCTTTCATTTCAAGAGGAAGGTGCAGGCTTCATATTGGTGTTAAAAGAAAATCGCGAAATGTATTTTTTTAGAGCCCCGAAAAATAATGTAACGAAGCATCTAACTGCAAGAAAAAACACATCAGAAAAGGCAGCTTTGCACTCTGAAGTTAACTGCATTTTTGTTCAGGAAGTTTTGGTGCCTTGGATAGCTTATGTGACCGAATTGGTACAATAGCAACATTCAGCTTTGCTTGCAAGTAATGAAAATTGTGTGGGTCTTTGGCCAGGAGTCTTTACTACAACTTTTAGCAATGCTGCTAGACCCTGCTGTCATTATTAAGTGCACATATAAATGCCAATGAGTAGAATTAAAGAAGCACCCATAATAGACCCCGTAAAAGCTATGGCCCAGCCACGTGTGACATGCAGTCTAAGTGTGTTCATGCTATATTGTTTATTATATTTTATTCAATTTTATTTTAGTGGGCTTGAAGTAGACAGCTGCCAAGACTTGCTTACTATGTCATCAGGTCTGTCAGACTCAGATGTTGACTACCAGCAAAGCCTGTTTGGCGAGAACTCACTACTAATAGAGATGACTCCTGTATACAAGCTCGTCGTAAATGAGGTACGTGTTTGAGGCATGATTCATGTGCATAGGTCGTACCAAACAGGATCGTGCATAATTAACTGTACACTGCTGAAGACAAAAAGAAACAGAAGAAAGTGATCTACTGTATCTCGTTTTATACATCAGGTGCAACGCTACGAATGATATGGATGTCCAAAAACAACTTGCTTTTATTTTGTGCCTGGGTGGTCTAAGTCACGAGAAAGTGAGAGTGTGTCGTCAGCAGTAACAGGGCATTTAATCAAGCTCATGGCAAATGTATCATGTAATAAGCCAGTAGGCAAAGCATTTACTGTTTGTAGCTCGCCACAAGGAACGCATTACTTTTTGGTCGTTGGTGTAAGCAGTGCAAACAAAGTGCACCTGATGTATGAAACAGAGTACACTGATAGATAACAAGTTGTGCGCTTTACCGAATGTTTCTAGATATAGCAGCTCATGATTCACTGTTTTACTTACAGATCTGTTACCTAGCTTTGCTTGTGAGATGCATGTTCATACACAGCTAAAATAATACAGAGCAAATTGCAGAGTTGCAACTCATCTTGAATGTTGCCAAGTAGAAACAGGAAGACGTGTCATGCTAATATCATTGTCACTGATACGATTGCACGTAGGCACAGTGAACCTCCCAATTTCTGCTAGCTAAGATGCGAGAACAGTTACAATGCCGAAGTACGTGCCCTACATTACACTAACTGCACCTGTACTTATGAGTATGAGAACATGACAATGTTTATGAAAATGCATCATAACATGGATGTAACATTACTTCCAATAGCAATGGGCACTGCATAGTTTATCCTTTTCTTTTTTTAATTCTACTTTGTTTGCTGTGGTTGACTGTTTTTTAATGTCAGTGAGCATCCAGAAATGTAATTTTTTTCTAGGGTCTGGGTGCTTACAACTTGTACAAACAATGATACACTGTTTGTGCAAAACCGGCTGGAAATAGTTTTCTTTTTAACCTTCTAGGTCTTCAGTCCATTTTATGTGTACCAGTTGTTCATCGTTATTGTGTGGATGGTCCAGCTGTACTACCAGTTTGGTGTTTGCGTCATCTTGCTTTCCATCATATCTGTTAGCGTATCAGTCTGGCAAACACGAAAGGTAGGCTTCCTTTACACTGGAGTTTATTGTGGCTGCTAATACGCATATTTTTCAAAGAACAACAGGCAGTACTACTATAATTATACCTTGTTGTCATTGTTTCATAAAGTGTATGCGAGCATAAGAACTCTCGCATTCATTTTACAACCTCAAGATATATAAATACTTCCACTAATCTTAGTAGTATTTCCAAACATGTCCTTTGTTTTTATTAATAAGCATTATTCTGACAGCTTGAAGTTGACTGTTGAGCACATCACAACAAGTTGAGCAGCATGGATGCAAAAGTGGTAGCACTCATGATGCACTGATTACACCGGTAAAAAAAAAAGAAAGACAGAACATCATTATTTCATTGCATATTACTGTCTTCTCCCTGTTTCATATTTTCATATTTTGTCTCTTTCATATTTTATTAGCTATGAAATGCTGCATTCATTTCAGTAGCATTGGCATCAAGCTCCAATGTATGTGAAGAGTTTGAACTCATTAAAATGATAGTTGTAAAGCCTGATGGTAAGCTCATAGTAGTTGGATGACAGATAAGGTACTTTAAGGCCACCATTTTTGGGTCTGTATGTCGCAAAATTATGAACACATCCTGACATTTCTATGTTCTTTTGACATTGCACTGCTCTCATTCCTCGAAAGTTTGGAAAACTAGTGCCGCATATTAAAGGAAAAGCCTGTTATTAAATAAAGTACAGCTCATAAACCAAGTGCCTTCAGTGCTGTAAAAAAAAAAGTCAGCATATATTACTCAAAATATCCCCTAAAAGTCCCCTACTAAGGGCATCATGTGAGAAGGGAAACACTGCAAAATTAATTAGGTAAAGGCAAGCACAACCGATAGGCTCAAAAAGAGACTGAAAAGTAGTTAACAAAAGAAAAAAAATGTCACTGGAGAAAAGGTAACAGTAAGCTTATAGAGTAAAATGTTAGCCACGACAAATATGGAAAAAGAAACGACACAATGCAAAAAACACAATAGACATAAAACAAAAAGAAGTGGTGAGCTTAACTGATGATTTATTTATGAATTTTAGCATGTCAAAATGTGGCCGCTGCTATCAGAATCACATCTGTGAATCAGTAAACGAAAATAATCAGGAAAAAGTTGAAATTAAACCAATAATAATAACTTTGTAAACATGACACTGGAAAAATATGAAGTGAAAAGTGCAACAAGAACAGTTACATGTTGACAAAAATGTGAGGCTAGAACAAGTAGTGCACCTATTCCAATCAGTGCTAGCATATGGGATAGATGACATAGCTCAAGTAGAGATGAATGACAATGTGATGCATTTAACTTCATGTGTGTGGTTATGCAACAAGTAGAATGCATCAGCTGGATGAAAAAGTCTTGAAAAAGTGAGGAATGGTGGTAAAGCTTGCGCAAAAACATAAGTGAAGCAAATTTACAATGGCTGACTAGTCCTCGCAAAGAATGTGCACCATCTAAAAAAAAAAAAGCATGCAGAAAGGTTTTGCTAGCTGTAATGTAGGCCTGCATTAGATTTTAAGTGGCTGATGCATGCAGGATTAGGTGGAAAGACTGAAGCAAGTTTCTTCACTTGTACAAGCCCACTTTGAGATTTTGGTATTGAAATACTAAATATTAGATAAATCTTTATATTAGATAAATCTAGATAAATATTAGATAAATCTAGATATGAATGTTCTCAGCAGCCTGAAAGTCGAAGCTTGTGGAAGCTTGAACATGTATGCAGCTAGCTAATTTCACCTTTCAGCAAACAAGAGCCCTCAAAGAGGCTGTCCACACAGAGTCTCCTGTGACTGTGCTGAGAGACTCAAATGGTAGGTATGAGAATTATATTTATATGCTTGGCTATCCTTTCAGACAATTGCAGCCCTGTTGTTTGTGTGCAACAGCTCAGCAATAACTAATACAAGAACTGCAGTAAGCACATAAATAAAATGTTACAAAGGTGCCCAGTGTAACATTCTCTGTTGTCTCAGACTGCCTGTCTTTCCAGGGCTTTTGGGCCTAAGAACATAGAGCTCATTTCGCTCACAGCAACTGCAGTGTGTGCGTGTGTGGGGTGGCATATATATACATTTGCATTCTAGTTGTATCATTGTATCTGCTTCTGTCCTTGTTTGCTTACTTGCAGACAGTCAAACCAAAATGACAAACTGCATGCATGCAATTATAAAAGGACAGGCTAATGTCACAGGCTGCGGTTTATGAAGAAGTGACAGTAAGATGTGCGTGCATAAAAGGAACAATTGAAAAGTATCCAACTTTTTCTTGTATTTTTAGCCTGATTTGCAGTGTAACATTGCCAATTCTGAAATAATAATGTGACAGGAATAAGTGAATGAGCGCACCAAACATCAAGGAAAACCATATAATTTGCAGTGTCATTCAACACTGCAAGTAAACATTGTCACCAGCGTGTACTCAAGACAGACAGGAATTACAAAAGGAAAGAAATATTACTACATCACTTCATCTAAGAGCACAGAACAAACAGCACTACTCTGTTTCTCCTATGCAATGATTTCTTGGTGCAAGCTAAGGCAACTGACAAGCTTTCTTACTTCTGGTAAATTCCAGAACAAGCTTTGTATACTTAGTACCTGCATCATCTATGTGCAGAGGTGACCCTGTCTTCCAAGCAGCTTGTGCCTGGCGATGTGATCATCCTTCCTGAGAGCCATCACATCATGGAGTGTGATGCTGTCCTTATTAATGGTGACTGCATTGTCAACGAGAGCATGCTTACAGGTAGGTTTAAATCTGTGTCTTTATTTATTCAGTGCTTTTGTGGCTTTATTGCAGTGTGCCTGAGCACATCAAATCTTTCATGCATGCATGCCTGGAGCAAGAGTTGTTGTCCGGCTAGTTTGCTATCGTCTTGTAAAGCCATAAGGAACTGTACTAAAACACTAAACAGAGAAAGACACATGGACAGCATGAGTGCAAACTAACAGTTGATTTATTCAGAAGCGGTCACTATGAGATATAGAAAAGTTTGATGCATGTGCGTAAGACGCTGTCACGACAGGCCTGGGAAGAAATCGTGCAATCAATGCACCCTACAAGGCAGACTTAGAAAGTGCTAATTCACTTCTGTACAATGCCACTGAACGCAGTTATGCATGTTCTTTATAAAAAAAAGCCTTCCATGATTTCGCATGCTACGGCACTCCTGCCTCTCTCAAAAATCTTTGTCTCATGGAGATGTGGTCCACATTTGTACATTTTGCTGTGCTTTGTTAGAGTTTTGCTTTTTCCCTTATCTCATAAAGAACTTTCATGCTCCCCTGTATGATCATTTGTGCAGTGTCATGTCTGGCCTATGTAGGCCTTGTCACAAGTTAATGGTATTTTGTACACCACTCCTTTCACGCATTTTACAAAAGGCTTTCCATGCTTTATGGTGCAACCACTTTGTCTCTCTCCTTTGGCCTGTGAGAGCAGAGCTGGTCTAGCTTCCTAGGTGCCAAGAGCATCATAGGTTGTGTGTGATCTTATCTATCATGGAAGTGCACTGACGACACTTCAGTGTCATTGTACAGAAGTGAATTTATATTTTTGAATTCTGTCTTGTAGGTTACGTGTGTTGGTGACTACACATTTTTTTCCCAGGCCTCTCATGAAAGATCTTGTGCACATATGCTGACTTATTTATATTTGGTGGCGAAAGCCTCTGAATAAATCAGTTGTTAGTTTGCGCTCGTCCTGTCTGTGTGTCTTTCCTTGCGCCACACTTTTAGCGCAATTCCTTGTCTTTACATCCCCGGAGTTGCATTAGCAGTGTACATGAGTTTTCACCTGGCTTTCTGGCTCATTTGCACTTCGATCTCACACAGAAGTGGAATTAACTATGAGTTTTTGTTAATGCCATATTTTGCACCTACCACAATGGCTTAGCCCAATCGAATCCTGACCATTGCTGCCGGATTTCAGTGGAGGTGAAATGAAAATACACTCATGTGCTATGCAGTGCCAGTGCCATTAAGGAACACCAGTTGGTCACAGTTACATACCTGTAACCCTCTATTACAATGCATTCATAGCCCATGTGCAGCTTTGGGAGGTCAAACTGCACATAATACAAACACAACGTAACATTTGGCTGCAGTACTTGTGTACTTTGTCCAGAATAAATTAACTGATTTGCTATCAATAGGAATTAAATGTTTACAACATATAATTTTGCAATTTGGTGAGCAGTACACTATCTGTCTCAAAGAATGAAAGCCCAAAGTGTTCCCAATCGATTCTTCTGACATACCTTCCATCTTCTGAGCAGCAAACGACATTATTTAATTCACCTTTCTCGGTGAAATGCATTTTTGGTTGTCAGATGGCGTGCTTTAGTTTTTTGGAGAAAGTGAGTGATGTAGCCATTGAGCTTAAGTTATCATTTAATGCTGCTTCTGTGTAAAATATGAGAATAAATACTCAAAGTATTAGCCCAAAAAACCACATATGTGAGTGAGTCTGCGTGACCAACAGAATTAACTCTTAAGTATGCATCGTTCGTTCATACCACGATGGTCTGTGTACATTGCAGGGGAAAGTTTCCCAATCACAAAAGTTCCAGTGTCTGCAGAAGATGGCTACACTTGCTCTGCGAACAAAAGAAATACACTCTTCTGTGGCACAAGTGTACTGCACTCAAGAAGCACTAATGGCAGAGTGGCAGCCATTGTCTACAGGACTGGTGAGATTCCTCGCTAGAGCAGCTGTTGACCAAGAAAAGCATCAACATGCTCTGGATCAGACAATGCTTCTTCTCCACATTTTTAAAAACTAAATCCACTGGCATGACTGAACTTATACTAGTATTCAGTCACTAGTAGATGTTTTAATAAAAGTGGATATACAGGGCGATCATAATTAGTGTTTTAAGGTTAAAAAAAAAGGAACGATGAGTAGCTAGTATTCAAAAATGTTTCTGCACCTAGGTTATGTGGCCAGAATGTCGAAGGGTATTGTTGGCGTCAGTATTCTAATTTAACTGAAATCTGTGAATAAATTCTTAGTCATGCATACAGTGTCCATGTTTATATTGGAAACTTACAGGCCCATGCCCGTGTTCCGAGATATTCGCCTCCAAATTTCCATTTCAGTCTGCACAATTATGCATGCAAGGTGGTGACAGGTGGCGTGAAAACTCGGCCCCAGTGTGACACAGCTGTCACTTATGGAGTTTTTCAATGTCACTTGCCAGAAGCAAATGGAGAAACAGTTGTCAGCTTCACCCGTTGATCTAGGCACTGCCCGATTAAAAGCCATGTGCAAAAGCTGCGTCATGCCAGGAGGAGTTTTGCATCAGTTGTCACTACCTTTCACACAGATTGAGATGGAAATTTGGAGGCGAATTGTCAAAACATGGGTATGCTATGAGAATTCTACCAAATAGAATTTTTTAGAAATACGACGGCCTTGTGTAGGTTTTCAATATAAACACACACTTTAAATGCAGTTGCTAAAAAGTTTAATAATTGATTTTATTTAAATAGAAGATTGACAATTATCCTCTCTCTTTGTTATCCGTGTGTTTTAAAGCACCCCGTGTTTTAAAATTGACTGCACTGCACAGTTTTTTAAAATGTCTCCCTGAAAAGATGAACTTAACAGTAAGAAAGTGCTTCACTAAAGAGGATGCATTTTCAGGTTTTAACACCATGAAAGGAGAACTTGTGAGGTCAATCTTGTTCCCAAAACCGGTTCACTTCAAGCTGCATGCGGATGTGATGAAGTCGATGGTGATATTTCTCATTCTTGGTGGGTGCAGTTTTCTTTTGCATGTATCCTAATGGTGTTCTTTTTGTGCACAGCATGAGCATGACGATCAATTTCTTCTGTGTCTAGGCATACCAGCAATGATCTACACTGGTCTTATATTTAGCAGCCTTGGAGTAAGTACTTTTGTTTCACTTAAATTTATTACCTGCTCAAAAATCTGTAAGATGTGGGATTTGTGACAATAACCTGCATTTTTTAGCGGTTTAAACCAACAGCCTGAAACCACAAATGTATACATTACACATGCATATGCAAATGTCCCTCTAAATTCCAGGCTGTGCAGGAATTCAGATTTACTGTGAATACTCTGTCCCATAATCCACCAAGAGTACATCTTTTTTAAACTTAAAGAATAGATTGTCTTAAACAAAGACAATACTAGGCATAACAATATTGCTTGAAACAATGTTGTGTGGAAGCTGCTATGAGCTAATCATGAGACTGCAAAGCATAATTGTTTGAATTTACTTTATTAGTGGAACATGTTTTATAAAGGTCTTGTGACAAGCTTAACCTTCACTTGTGAAGTTCCTACATTTTTCACTGCTGTGAGAAGTGGTGGTTCACAGTAGCCTGCATTTTGCGATAGTCTGGAGGCAGTTGTACAAAATTTATCCATTCAGTAAACTTTCAATGGTAGCAAAAAAATTGTCTGCTGCTTATAACACTGTGGTAATATTTTGTCGTAGTCGTCAGCTAGATTAAGTTCGGTGTCCCTCCTATCCCGCTGCTCCTCTTCATTTCAGGCATTTGCTCGAGACATAGCCATCATTGTCATTGATGTGGCCACTTTTGTGGTGCCTCCATTGCTGCCCGCTGTACTGACCAGCCTCAATGCCTCAGCTCAGAGGCGTCTGAAGAAGAATGACATCTACTGCCTTAACTCCAGATATATAAATTTCTGTGGAGCACTGAGCGTGGTCTGCTTTGACAAGGTACGTCATAAAGCTGGCACCAGATTCATGCCCAAATATTTCGAAGTGATAGTTGTATGAGATGTCACTTGCAATGTTAGCACTGTTGAAAGACCAAAGTAGCACTAACCATAGACTCTCTACGGGTTACCTATCCCTAACCGACATATGTGGTTCAGCGGTGCTGCAGAAACATACTGAAATACTTAGGACCACTCTTGTGAATACATCTATGATATGACCACTTGCATAAGTAGCTGGTGAATTTTTTGTCAAAATATAGTTATCCGACAAGTGTGAACATTGTCTTTATAGCTATAAGTGTATCCACTGAACATAATTTGAGCTATTTGCTAGTTATCTAAAGCTCTATGAGTATCCATTACGTGAAATTTAAGTTATTCGGTAAACACTTTCATTTGAAGTTTTTTTAATTCGTTTTCAAGAAATTCTTGCTGCCTACATACATTCATCTTGTTGGTTACTTTTCTGTCTCAGCCAGTTAATGTGATAAAAAAAATTTTGTAGGAACAAAGCTAACACCTGCTCCCTTCTTCCTCTTCTGTTTTGTGCAGACAGGAACATTGACAGAGGACTGCCTGGATATAGCAGCTGTTGTCCCATGCGAGAATGCAATGTGAGGCGATAATAGTACTTTCATTATTTGTCCATTGTGTGCAGGTTTGACCATGTAGTTGAAAACGAAAGCTATCTCCAGGAGGCAATGGCAGAGCGAAACTCCATACATTAAGTGCTAAATAGCATAACTACATAAATAAGTAGTCTTCCTGACAACTGAAGCACTTGTTGCTGCATTAATGCCTGAATGTAATAGCAGATGCAGATGATACTAATTTTTCAGAATTCAGTTGTGTTTATCTGTATAAACTAGAATGCTAGGAATGCTTGCATAGAACTTTCACCAGTGATTGCACAGAACAAAAGCATTTGTCTCGTTTTGTGCCAGGATGCACCTCTAGGGCATGGCTCACACACAATAAAATTGCACCTGGCTTACAATTTCTTCATGATTTCTGCGTCAAGCACAATACAAAATAAGTAGGTCGTGTACTTTTCAGTGTTTATTTCTAAGAAATATTGGTGGGTGTTTTTCGGCTAGTTATATGGTGCAGCTGCTAAAAACAGGGTTATCGGCGAAAATAATTCTCTGAGGTTACAAACGGGGTGATAGACGCCAAGAGCACCAATTTTTGTACCTGACTGCTGTATAAGCTATGCACAGTTGGTTGTAGTTGTAGGCAAGTAGTTGACCTTGCTTACTTAAGTGTTTCAGCATGCTTGTGTTGACAGCATTGAAGTTCGAAAATGCATGTTGAACATTAGTATTGCAGTCTCAGAAAGTGCACACTTCAGGAGCCTTCTGCTGATGCCCGATTCCACAAGTTTCATACCAAAGAGAGCACACATCTCGTATACGAGGTTCTCCAACTTGAGAGTCTTTGTAACCTTGAGTATAACGAGGCAGATGTCTCGTATAGGAAGGCCATTCTCAGAAGTTTTTGCGAACAGTCTAGAGATTAGACAAGTGCTTTTGGCCTTTGGCTCCTCTCTCAATGGCGTCAGTACTTTTGAAAAAAGGTAACATTGGGCACCAATGCTTCACAACATTGGTGAGAGCCTGACTGAAGCCAAGATAGAGGGCTCACTGTGCAGGGGTTGTTTCATTCGAGACACAATGAAGGATAGAGAATTGTTAAATTAATGCCACAGACTGTGGCAACACTTTTCGAGAAGCATGGTCCAGTATTGTTCTGCTGATGTGGCCAATTCTTTTTCCCATATGCTCGGCCGAATCCAATCTTTCTTCACCATAGATAAATAAAAGATGTTCTACGCATCTATTAACAAAATTAATATGAATGACATATTTCCTACAATCAAGTCGGCTGCACGCTAAGGTGCTCGGCCATGCCCACTATCTCTTTGAAATATGAAAAATACATTTTGGTGATAATTTTTGTCGATGTTAGTTTAAAATTTCGCCTGTACTGTTATGAGTGCCTTTTCAGCATTTCGGCACTTTGAAAAGGAAAAGAGTAAGAAAGTTTGTTGGCAGAAACTGTTGTTGGCTAGTCTCAGCATGCTCAGGTATCAGTGCTTTTTAGTTTTAACCAATTCCATATTTTTTCTACCGGGGGATGTCTCGTGTTTTCACTTAAAACCGGGAATTTTCTAAGTTTTATGTCAGCACGAGTAAACTTTTTCATTGTTCAAGTTTTCTTAGAGTCAAGATCGACTAAAGCGAAAGAAGCTACAAACCACGTTTAAGTTTTGTTGAATGCAAAAAATACTTGGTCCATATTCAAAAGTGTGATCAGATGCTGTTTAACTACTTATTCTTGCTCCCATATAACCACTGTCAATTTAATAAAATAAAAAGCATTGACACACAAGAAAGACTGTTTTACTTTTGCTGTTAGTCAAGATTTCCATGCAATCCATACTACCCGCATTCTCTTCAATACCAATGTTCTCAAATGCTAGAGAAATTCTTAAAACAGATTTGTTATCATGAGTACCGAGCAGTAGATCATTTCACTGTCAAGTGACCAAGCTCTCTAAATTCTGGTGTTTTGATTTCTGAAACTGCAACCTGAAACTACTACGGTCACTCTATCATCAGTACTACATGCTTCAAAACTTTATTGTGACTGACTGGAAATGAAAGGACATTGCTTGCATTCAAAAACAGGCTGAACACAGAACTAATGTTAGTGCCTTTGTGTTTGCACCTTTGGCCCATAATGCTGAGCTTTTTCCTTGAAACTGTCAGCATGCAAATTGTAGCTCGCACTACTGATAATTAGCTGTTGCTTTGTTCTGGTGCCACCCAGCAGTATATTTGTGCAGTTGCTTTACCTTCAAGCATATTTTGGGTCCTGCAGGTTGCAGCCAGTTGTAAACAACCTCAAGATCCTCCCACATGGCCCCATGCTTGTGGCCCTTGCAACATGTCACTCCTTGCATCTCATTCGTGGTGAAGTGGTGGGGTATGAAATGGACATCAAGACGCTGCAGACCATTGATTGGGTAAATACGAGACATTGCAGTAGCATTGATGGTAATATGAAGTTTTGCGTGCAAGAAACAATTTAATGTACGGCACTGAAGCTGCTTTCATTGGTGGCTGCAATTAGTTAGCAGGGTTTTTGCTGACATCGTAGATATCCAGAACAGTTATGGCTGCCATACTTTGGCGTGAACAAAATACAATATGTCCTGATCTGACAATGGTGAGCACATCATTGTTTGTTATTCTAAAGTTCTTTACATTACTCCCATCTGTCAAGTCCAGCAATATAAAACATGAGCCTCTACAATATGATTCATTACAGTTAACCTTCTGTTTACAAGTACTATAACTATATGAAATTGGCTGCAGTGCCATTCTTGTGCATAAACCCGAATGTTTCGTTTGCTGTACAGAAGCTTGAAGAACCTAAGCTTGGTGAGCCTGTTCCCTTTGACAAGATACCAGCTCGCATTGTGATGCCAAGAAATGTAAGACTGGTGAGTGTAACCCTTTCCTTATGTGTGCTTTTTTCCTTGGCACAAGTAAATGGTTAGTCACACATTGTATTACATGTCTTTAAGATGTCTTGTCATAATAATATTCAAATAGTGGTGCACTTATGGTGCAGTTAGGCACTTTAGAGTTCGGGTGTGTGACCAAGGCTTAGATTAAGACTAGTTTTTCTTCAGCTAAGATCGCTTATGTGGACTAGTGAATAGCTATTGGCGTTCACACATGCACAGCCATGCACAGCTTATTGACTGCTCACTCTTGCTCCCTCTCACTCCCTGCACAGAGTAGCCCAAGCTTGGGAATTGTGAGGCAATTCCCGTTCGAGTCCCAGCTGCAAAGGGCGACTGTGGTTGTCACAGCAGCAAGCAGCAACCTTTTCCATGTCTATTGCAAAGGTGCCCCAGAGATCGTCCAGACGCTGTGCTTGCCAGCAACTGGTACAAAACGTGTTTTTTACCTAAATCTACCGAGAGCTATCAAGTGATAACATATAGAGAAGCATGTGTAGGGTTTCGTGTAGGCTTCAAAATGTCTATGTAAATGGCATATGCTGGTCGTTACAGACTGGTAAACGCAAGACACTGTGTTAAAACGTTGGCACTGACCTGCAGTTTTATTACGTTATGCTGCCTCGGCAGTCCACCTGCTCCTGATGCACAAGAAAGGTGCACATGAATAATTTAACTCTTTGAGGTGCAGTGTACACAACTGTGCCTATAACGAACTCCCAGCTTTTTCTCAGGGTGTGCTACACTTTGCAATCATTGGTTTGCTTCAGCCGAATTTATCATCCTTCATATCACAAATGGGGTTTTTTTATGCAAGCTAGTGAACACAGTAAATAACATTTATCGAAACAGTGAGCATGGTAACACGTCTTTTGCCATTTTCATGCAAGCAGGTTTCACCACCAGTAATTCCCCCCCGTATTTCCAAAGGCATGTGCATCTTCAGAACGGAAAGTGATTGCATGGTACCTTAGGGTGCTTATTTCACAATTTCTCATATATAAGTTAAAATTTCCAACCATTGTGACATTGTATGAAATTCTGTACATGCCAGTAAAAAAATTAACCGTTGGTATGTTATGTTGGAAAAGAGGCAAATTGGCTTTTTTGACACCTAGATGTACTATTCAAATGCAAGAATATTTCTTTTCATTTTAAATAATGTGAGGTGTCTGAAATGGTTAAACGCATATAGCTTGTTTAGGACTGCGCAGGCAACGAGAAGGGAGAAGTGTCTTGTATCGCTTGGAGAGCCATAAAAGCACAGAAAGCAGCAACAGTGAAAGCGTACCCCACCAAAACTAACTTGATTTGACAAACTAAAAATAATTACTGCCTTTTAGTCCTAAGATGGAGAAAAAAAAGATAAAGAGTGACCTGCATCATGTTAAAATGAACAAGTAGTATTGATGGGAACAGTTGTATAATTGCTTTTATTGGTATACTAGTAGACATCTCAGTGCTGACTCACCCACACGTGCAGTTCCAGAGAACTTCAGAGAGGCACTGGAGAGCTACACGAGGCATGGGCTTCGAGTTCTGGCTGTTGCATCAAAAGCGCTACCAAACGACACTACATGGGACCAGGCACTGCACTTGCTTCCAAGGCATGCACCACCTTAACTAAAGCAATCTAGCCATGAAGAATGCGGTAGTACTGCGGCTTTTCATTACATAAGTTTGGCTCTTCTGAGCTGTAAAAATAATCTAAAGGAAATATAAGAATCATACAGCTTTGATGCACACTGCAGCTAATTTTCCTCGCATTGCATAAACTTTGTACTCGGTCCTTTGGACAGAACACATGTCTGGACACAGACATTTGATCTTCATGATAAATGAGCAAGTGGTACTTGTCGTTTGAACCTGCTATTGCTATGACAGAAGGCTTGACAGCAACTGCATTTCCTGCAGACTGCACCAATTTGTACTGTGGCTAGTTGTTACGCATCAATATGCGACCCTTCTTCGCGGTTTTTATTCTTTGCTACTGAAAACATTGTTTCACATCCTCTCAGTTCTCACTGTGAAATTCAGGATATGAACTTTTATTTAATGAGCCATGTTGCCTCTCTGGGGCTACGTATACCTAAAAACAAACTGCTTTGGTTTTTAGGTCCACCTACTAGTGATAGAACTTCCTAGTGCGAAGTTCTGTCTTTGCTTCACTACCTCTGGCAACCACTAGCATTTCAAGTAATACTGAATACTGCCTCGATGTTGAGTGGTATAGTATTTGATTCCAGATGTTTGGTTTTTCACAGAGCAGAACTTGAGTACGACCTGCATTTTAGAGGGTTCATCGTGCTTCAAAACAAGCTGAAACCTGAGAGCATATCAACCATCACTGCTCTAGAAGATGCACTCATAAAAACTGTGATGGTCACAGGTAAGTACTGATTCAGCTTGCATTTCTTGCATCTCAAATGACTGCTTCCAGTGGTCACATGTAATAACAAAAGTACATATGGTGCACTTTTCAGTGAAAGTTTTATTGCTTGGACACGCTTTGCGAAGCAGGTGATGCTCCACAGCTAATGTCTTGCAAGACTAAGCATTTGCTTTCCAGTTCTTGAACTACTCGTGGTTTATATGATTACTGCTGATAAGTTTAGTGGGTAGGAAGCATTTAGAGGCTGATATCTTTTTATTCTGCCAGTTTATATGTTAACCCAGTTTATGCATTTTTTGTTAGTAAACAAGTGGACTGCAATTTTAACATTTATATACAGTTAAAAATGTCGTGTCAAAACAGCATATATCTTTGGCAAGTTCAAACTGATGCTTGCACCTTGACAAGCAAAGTTGTAAGCTTAGATGACAAACACAGACTACTATATAAAAACTTGCCAGAAAATATACTGATCACCTCGGAGCCAAACATATTCTCTCAGTTCTCTCTTTCACATATTTACTCTACTACCTTGGTGTACTGCAGATCATTGGCATTATTTGTTTCCTCCAGCACCATCACACACAATGTACTGATGCCTGGCTTGTCTTTCGCTCCATATCATGCCTTTTCAGGAGACAACCTACTGACAGCCGTTGCAGTGGCCAGGGACTGTAACATGATCAAGGAAGCTGATGCGGTGATTCAAGTTGAGGCTGAAGCTGCTCAGCATGGAACCATTAGGGCTGTGTACAACTACATCAAGCTACCTGGATTGAGCGAAAAGATTCCACTCTCCTACAAAGCATCAGCAGATGTAAGCTATCTGGCCGGTGCTGGCTGAATCTGTAGTGTGCTCCATGATTAGCTGGCAATGATTAATGTTGTAACTGAGATTAAGGTCCCCCTTTTTTTCCCCGAAATGTGGTGAAGAAACAACTATCCATGTAGCAACATGGACAATAGCATCTGAAAACCATAACTGCATGCAAATGTTGGTACTGCAGTGTTTGTGCTCTTCACTCAAGCGCGACAAAGGTTGTATGAGCGAATGCTTCGACATTCTTTTTGCAACCTCTGTGATTTAGATCCCCTGTGTCATGTGAAGTAGAGATCTAAGATATGGCGTTTGTTAGAGGCTAGTAACCTTGTTGCTGATGATGATAGCATTGACACTGTGGAGAACCGAGACGTGTTGCAATGTGGCATGTGTGCACTACTGCACGTTGCGCTAGATGGTAACATGGATGGCCACATTGCCATAGTCCTATGACGGTTGTCTTGCAGTTGTTTTCTTAACGAGAATCAAGATGACCTCAGAGCAAACAAAGAAAAAGCATAGGAACAAAGATAGTTGCGCTTACTGATTTTATGCTAGTGTTATAGTGAACAAAGCTGCTGTATTCAGTGTGACAGCATTGCGTCTAAGGTGTGCAGTAGCAGCAGCACTGGCAAAAGCAGTTATTTACTCATTGTAGACACTATAGTGATTTTGCACCTCTCGATAAACTCAACACGATGAATGAGCTTACACTGAGGATAAGTGATCTTTCAAGCTTACAAACAGAAGGGTTCCGAAAGACTGCTTAAACAAAAAACATTGAAACACTTTCCATTTTTCCACACGACTTGCAGTTTTATGGCTTGCACCTCTCCATGGAGAATGAGACAGAGGAATTTAGATTTTTTTCATCAGTGCAGAAACAGTGCAGTTTTTTGCGCATCATAGTTCCATAAAGTTTTGCTGCAAAGCTTCATAGCGTAATGCCGGGTTCCTTAATTCTATTTTTTTACTAGGGGGGAGCTGGGTGTTTCTATGACACACTTACAGCTGATGACATGCAGCTGTTGAACACTTTTCGACTTACTGCCCCCTTTCTTAAAGCTTTAATCTGTGTTCTTAATGTGTGGAGCTGCAAGTGGTAATATCACAAGGATGCAAGGTTACAACCATTGTACATTAGCATCTAAAGGAGGTAACCAAAAACTGAGAAAACATGAAGAAATTGAATTTATTGTATATATTTTCAGGACATTGCAGTGCCACTGCTTTCAGACTGCAGTTACCATCTGGCAGTTGATGGCAGAACATTCAACCTAATTCGGCTACACGACAAGCTTCTATTTGAAAAGGTAAAGAATTTTAAAAATCAAATTTATGCTAAACTTGGCTCACATCAACATCCTTCATAGAAATCGCTCTTTCAGGGTAGTGCCAACAGCGCTAAATCAGCGAGTTTGAGGATATGAATGCAGTTTTTTGGCATGGGAGTGGCAAATTAACCAGTGTTTTTGCCAGCATGCAGTGAAGCTGCATGCTTGCACTTGTTCTTACAGTAGCATGATTGACCAATGATAGTAGATTCCAAGTGCCTATGCAATTGCAGAATGTAAATTTTTTGCTCATGTACTGACTGAGAAAAAAGAACTGAATTATAAGATTTAGTTCAAACCTTTTCAGTGCTGGCCTAGATTCTAAATTTAAAGCTGCATTACTAAATGAACTTAAAATTTTGGACATGAATGGTGCAACCGTAACAAAACTATCGCTTTTGGGTTGCTTCTTTTTTTTCGTCAGCTTGTTCACAAAGGCAAAGTGTTCGCCAGGATGCTACCTGAGCAAAAGTTGCAACTCATTGAAGCTCTTCAGGACATTGGGTAATAACTCTTGGTTCCATTTTTATCTCAAAACTTGCCATGATGATGCCCAGCTTGAAAGCAAAATATTTGTTGAGTGCCGCTCCAGCACTCTTGCTGTTTCAGTGCATAAACATTGTGCAGCAAAGTGGTGCATAAACATTGTGCAGCAAAGTGGAGGTTAAAATAATTGTTGTTGGGAATCAGTGGAAAGAAGAGCTTTAGGGGCCGTAATTTATTTATGGTTTCATTTTACATTATAACATTATTACTTTACCTTACATTTTTTTTAAGAAAGGGAAAGAAATGAACAGCAAATCAGTTCCTAGCTGTACTATTAAGGTAGGATGGGAAGAGCGATGGTCAGATTTTCATTCTGTGCACGTCAGCTTTCATTTTGCAGAATATATTCAAAGGTCCGCACTGAGCACACAAACTGACATTGCACATTGTAATTGAGTCTGCAACTTCTTTTCTGATGCTGGAAGCATGTTTTGGTGTTTTCATTTTAATTATCTGCCACAAATTTAATTTGTCAGAAAAATGAAGTTATACTGCCTGTTCCTTCTAACCACTAAATACAAAAATTTTTTCATGCCAGTCCGCTGCACCATGCCCAACTGTCAGGAGTTATGATGTGCATTTGAAAAGGCAATTTTACCTTACATGACCTGCACATGAATCAGCTAAGGTTTGTTTACTGTAGGGGGCATAAGAGATATCTTAGGACTTGTTTATAACATGTCAGCTCTCTTCATTATATTACTGTATTACAGTATTTGTTTTGATGAAATGCAATGCACTGAAGCGCTTGGCTAGTTATTGTGTTGTGTGTGGTGGGGGCCATTTGTAGGCACCAGGTTGGCATGTGTGGCGATGGGGCTAATGACTGCGGAGCACTCAAAGCAGCTCATGCCGGTGTGTCCCTGTCCGTGGCTGAGGCATCTGTGGCATCCCCATTCACTGCTCAGCGTCAGAACATCGAGTGCATGATTGATGTGATAAGGTGAGGAAACTAAAACATGCTGCCGCCATTTTCCCCTTCACCTCATCATTCATTGCACACGACTGTGTGATACCAATCATGAAATGCAAAGGTGATTACTGATAACACTGCTCATTCATCTTTTTGTTTGAACACAAGAGACATAATGAGGGGCACATATGCAGGAAATTGTTTGGCACTTTGACAACACCTTGGATCAGCAGGTTTTTTTACTTGAATTTTTAGTGGGAAATTCGTTTCTGCTCATTAGCCGTAGTTACTCTCTTCAATGTAAAACAGACAAACTAGTGGGAACTTACCTTTTTCAGGACAGTGCATGTACTTCTTGTTAAAAAGTAAATATCTACCCTTCCTCTCTTGATTTTGCAGCTGAAATGTACGTGTGAAGCTTGCTATCCAAATTACAAAGAACATGCTACTGAATATCTGTCATCCTGTTTTCTTAAACGTATGCACATGACTCAAAGCAGCTGCCATCAACATGAGTGCAGTAAGTTGGCTAGAAAGCCTACCACAGCTGAACCCATGAAAGCAAATAAGACAGTAACTATGATATAATGAAAGCATCATGTGTTTCAGTGTAAATGCAAAACACTTGACACTCTGTTGACTCCATGGAGAGTCGGTTTAAATGGACAAGCAGGTTTTCAGCATTCCCTTTGTTGTTGTTGCAGCTAGTCTTAGCACTGTAGTGTCATAGAGTAGTGGCATTTGTAAACATAGCTAGCTGATTTTGCATGCTGGGCTGTCTACTGTTTATTCGAATTCTTTTGACAGTGGAAAACTAAGCTCACTAATCTGAAAGAGCTTTCTTCTTTTACACTATTGCAGGGAAGGCCGTGCAACACTCGCGGCAACATTTGGTGCGTTTCGTTACATGGTCTCCTACTGCTTTGTGCTCTTGGTGGGAGCCCTTTTCCTGTTTTGGGTGAGCACGTATTGACAGATATGTCATGATTTCGAGCCAGGATATGTTAATCACTGGTAAATTTTCTGCTACCATACATTACAACAGTACACAAGTGGCACTATTGGGGACAAAAGTCCCCAGGACATGTGAGCGGCTGCTGAAGCCAATAGCTTTGTTATGAGGTGACCCGAGATTACACTTGGGGAAGTAACAAAGCAGCAAAAAGTATACTGTTAGCATTCTTGCTTGCTCTTGTAGACCTGGTAGCTGTTCTTCAAGTCAGGTATCCTGTGCAAACTGCATTTGTTTGGAGGAAGCTTTGAATCTCGTACCTGAAGACATTTTACCGTACAGAGCACTTTAGTAGTATTTTTATCGCTTTAAGATTACCAACAAGACTAAACTATTTTCTGCAGGATGGACAAAAGCCATCAGAAGGTGCCTATGTTTTCATTGACGTCTTCATCAGTCTCGTTCCACCTATGATTTGTAAGTACCATTTGCGAGCATGAATGATATGTGCCAATGTCATAGTAGACACTCACTGCATCTACCGTACTTGTGAATGCCAGCGCATTTGATTTCATATTTTTTATTGTTTATTTAGTTGGAACAACTGAGCCATACCCTGCACTCACCAGGAGAGCACCTGCTAAAAGCATCTCAAATGTTGTATCAATTTTTTCCATTCTGTCTTTCATTGTGATACAAACTGGCTTTCACACAGTGGCCTACGTCTTCTGCATTCAACAACCATGGTGAGTACATTAAGCTAGTAGCTCATGACACAGGTATTTATGGCAACTGTTGGTGAATTATTAGGCTGTATATAATTATGCTTCCCAAGTTTGTATCTATTCAATAACGAAAGGCCAATCATTGCAAGAAGCTCTGTTTTATGGGCTTTAAGTAACGTTCTGTAGAGCTTGCATCTATGGCAGATGAATTAGCTTCATATATCTACTGTGTCCTGTATTTAAAGACCCCCACTAATTGAAAAACATACTCTCCAAAAAAAAAGTTGCAAACATGAGCAGTATTTTATTTAAAATATGTATTTATTTATTTACAGTACACTCTGCAGCGCCAAAGCATTTTAGGAGGGGAGTGGGTACATCTTAAAGTGATGAGTACGTGAATATAATCACACCAAAAGGGAGGGATGACAAAGGAGCAATGCATTAAGATCAGTAGAACAGAAAACAAACACACACACACACAAAAACAAGCAAGCGCTTCAGGATAAAGCGTGCAGTCAATGGTTTAAAAGAACAGTGCAATTACAAATCACTGATTAGACTTAAAGATATATCTCAGGGAGCACCCACAACTTCAACCGGCAACTTATTCCATTCGGAAATACTATGGGGAAAAAAAGAATAATTCATGTAGTTTGTTTTGCAGGTAATTTCGCGTATTTTGAAACTGTGGTCTCTTCTGTTTGAAACATAATGGGGTTATATAAGCTTGTCAAGGTATGTAAGCTTGTCAATGCCTGTAGAGTCAGTGTATATTGCATGCAGTAGTTTCAGGTACACCAAGCTTTCAGTTTAAAGAAGAAAGGTAATGTCCAAAATGGAATGAAAACATTGGCTGCCAGTCACTGCAAACACTTAGAATGCCTTAAAGTAGGCATCCTAACCGTTATCAAAGGTGGCACCATTTTGCTTTGTGCAAGACGGCATCACCTGTTTGTGTCATTTCAACTGTCAGCCATGTTGGCTTGTCGCAGCCTTGCAACAGAACCCAACAATCTTCAGAAAATGAATTGTGTTCACTGCAGTTTCAATATATTAATGGTCAGGTATATGCAGGGGGCAGACAAGGTGGTACTTCAGCCTTTGTTCAGTGTAGGTGTTTAATTAATTAATTATTAATTGTTTACAAATGCAAGATACTTTTGATTCTAGGAACCCTCCCACTCCCTAATTTCATGGGTCCAAATTTGGAGGATAGGAGTCCAAGGGCATAATCTCACTGAATGCTGTGTTTGTCCTAGCATAAACTAACTAATTTTTAATTTCACTCCCTCCTTTACCCTTCCCTTACGGCGCGGTTCAGGTGTCCAACGATATATGAGACAGATACTGCACCATTTCCTTTCCCCCCAAAACCAATTATTATTATTATTAGTCATCAAGATAGCTGGCCACCATTAATGTCTCATAACTTACAACCATGCAATATTTTAATTAGTGTTGTGGCACAATCAGCTAAAGAAAAGCACTTGTTGGTAATGCTACTGTCTTCTTGCAGGTACACGCCTTTTGTGTTTGACAAAAATCTTGTGCACACGCCACCACAGTCATATGTAGCCACTGCAGTTCTGAGTGTGAACTGCATGTCCTATGTTATTGCTGCTGTGATCTTCTCCCCTGGACCTCCCTTCAGGAAAAGCATCATATCAAACAGTATGTAATTACTCATTGCTTTAGACAAAATTGGAGAGATTGGTTGTGCTCTGCAGTGAAAAAGTTTTTTTTTGTTATTGTTTTCAGAACTGTATTTGGCTGTTGTCGTGGTGGAATTTGCTGTTGTGTCTTATGTCATACTGTACCCAGCAGAGTTCGTACGGAACTATATCAATGTAAGTAAAACCATTTGCACTGCAGCTGCAACGTCTGTTGTGGCTCAGCGTAATAAAAACTTAAAACAAGCTGTGTTGATACTGCTTATTTTACCTTTATTACAATAATTACTATATGCATGGACTAAGTGCGCAGGTGTACTGTGATGCTCACAAAAGTACCCGCTAATAGCATAAAAACAGGCAATAGCATTAGCTAAATATTTCAGCGCATTTCAGAAATGCATTACTCCTTTTCCTTGCTAGATGTTAAGAGACCATCAGCAGTGGCCTTTATGGCTTATGTTTTAATAGCATAGTCTGGAAGCATGAGTAGCCGCACACCTGTGCATTCTTACAGTCAGAGGTATCCAGTGCTATTCTCAAAGTCAGGGCTCTAACTAATGCTATTTATGTCAGTCTTCAGATACAGTGCATACTGAATGGGAAAGTTTACTAGATCTCCGTTTGTTCTTGCTCTCTTACAGTTCAAGGAGGCTCCACAATACGAGTTTCACGCATTTCTCTTTGTCCTGTCCTTGTTGAATTTTATCTTTTCATACATATGGGAGGTGAGTTCTGTTCGTTTTTGCAAGTCTTTTGCTTTTTCCTTCTCTGTGGCTTGCATCTCAATAAGGTTGAACATGAAGGGTTCTGGTTATTTCGTGCCTGTTCTGAAATGGGCTTGTTCACTCTAAATGCTGCTCTGCATCTAAAGCAAAGACTTTTATCACCATCAAAGTTATTTTAGCTTAATTTTCACAAATAATCATGTTAATCTCAGATCTCGGAACAGAAGCGATCAAGTTGCATTACACTGGCCCATACTTTTTACATTTACTAATCATTATACAGAGCATTGTGCACAGCATATCCAGTAGTTCTCATAGTAGTGTGCACTGTTGTATTGATAATGCTTAATAAAGTTTAGAGCACTAGTGAGTGCAATGGCATTCCTTGACGTTTTCTACCTGTCGACATTCTTTCACAACTGCATTTACTGAACTAGTTTAGGGCACTGTAAACCACATCTCCAACGCAGCTCGCGGTCACAGCCATTTAAAAACAATAAATGGGGCATGCTCAAATTATGGTCCACTACTGTGAAGGTACTGCAGGCTATTGATCATCTGCACTCATTTCTGCTGTCGACACTCTTGTGCTGTTTCCTTATTCCTTGGACCAATATCTCAGCGCTCTGGAAAGAGCTGCATCACGCTTCTCAACACTTTAAACCGTGCAAGCGTTTCCATGTGCCTCAAGGCTTTGCTGCACTTTGAAACTTTCATGCTTGGTACATTGAACCACTAACGATGAGCTTAGATTAACATTCAGAGTTTGTTTTTTTGTTGATCACAGTAGTTTAAAAAGGCCTGGAATCACCAAACAAGCAGGATGAGTAAAGATATTTGGAAGGCAGAGTATGCCACCTCTCAGTTGCACTGCCCTATTCGGCATGTACTGAAGCTTGCATGCAGCTGGAGTGCAAGTCAAGCTCTCTTTTATTTCTCATAACGGTAGCCTTCCCAAGACTTTTGGTCTGCAAGATGTGCTTATAGCCGAAAGCATGAGCAGGCAACCCCATGATGATATCTGCATACCAGTGCCAACATGGACCAGATGGGGGTGCAAGAACTGTTTATCAGTGTACAAAACCTCATAAAAATTCACATAAATACAATTATTTCTTGCTGAGTACAGGTAGCAAAAATATGATAGTAATAGTCTTGTTAATTTTTTTCTATAACAACACACTTATGCAAAACTAAAAGGTTGTTACCTGCTCGCACTTTGGCTCGAATTTGCCTGTGCTCCTGTTTCCGCAGGCTGCCGCCACCTTTTTGGCATTAGGAAGGTGGGCCGTTGCTCCCAGAGACACAAGTTAAAACGAATCAAAATGAAAGAATAGGGGAAGCAAGGTGGGGGAGATGTAAAAAGCTAGATATTGCACCTTTTCATTCCGTGCTCTTGTTAGGTGCTCGAAAAAAGTACACCGAGGATGACATTGCTCATAAAGCAAGAGCTGTTTCGGGACCTCTGATTCACCAATGTCGGTGCTTTATTCTCAGGCTCATTCAATTTTTACCTTGCAATATGCAGTGCAGCAGCTGGTGTGTCCTCCTGTGAAACTGCCTATTTATTTGAGCACTTCTTTTTCAGGTTTTCTTGGTCCAGCAATTTCTGGTTAATGTTGTCATGCCTCAGCTGCATCACTGGAGGGGACCTCGTCGGCTGCATGAAAAGCTGGAACGGGACCTCATCCATGATCCTACATGGCCTCCTGTCAACACTGCAGCTAGCATCGAGGACAGGCCACCTTGTAAGTAGCCTTTTCACTGCGCTGCCTGCTAGTAGTGCCACTAACCTTCGCATTCAACCTTTTAAAAATCATGACAATACGCCTATATGCTGGAACAAATGAAATAAATGCATAGGGCTGCAGCAAGACAGTGAAGCTGCAAGCAAATTTCAGCATTTTACCAGTAATCTTATAATATGCACATGCGCCTTTTGTCAAAAATACACAGGCCACTTCATGATTGCACCAGGCAGTTTCTGGGTGTGTGACACCGTTGCCACTCTGAGGTAGTAAAAAGCAAGAAGGACAGTTGTTTCCACTTTCCAAACTTGTGGAGATCCAGGGCTGCCAAAGAAGGCTAAAAGCATGGTCTGGAAGCAGCCCTGCTCAATTGTGAAGTGGCCTGCATATTTCAGGAGAATTTGCATACAGGTTTTCAGGCAATAATTGGTGTTTGCCAGTGGCTTCACTGTATTTTTCATGCTCATAATAAATTAAGGCATTGCTATTTTCGTTACAAAAGAGTTCATATTTCAATAAGCAAGATTTCTTGCCAGTAACAAAACTTGAATACAATGCTGCATCTGAGAGCCACTTATTTTCCCAACATGCTGTTCAAAATGTTGGTGCTGCTACGGGGACTGCAGTAATAGCAATCATATTCCCTGTTAATGAAAGCTAAGGAGCTGTCTCAACCTGCACCTCTGAGTATTCAGACTGTTGAGGGTTTTTGGTAACATAGAACAGCACAACTATATACTAGGAGAAGTTTTGCTGATCGCGCTAATGAAGGTAAATAAAACCCCGAGCTCCCTTTAACTAGCAAGGTTTAGAACTCTAAAAGTATTACAGAGTCTCAAATGGTTCCCAGATCACAGCATTGGTAAAAACAACAGGCTGAGGGAATAAAATGTACTCGTGACATCTGTTTGAACTATGTGTGTTTTGAAATGCTGGCATGTTTCTTGGCTTGAAAGATGTCCTCTAGAAAGAGGAGGTTAAATAGAGGGGAAGGGAATAATTTTACTTGACATCAAAGTAAATGCCAAGCATGTATTCAACCTGCCACACAACAGTGCATAAGGTCAGTTTATTGCTGCACTTTGCCACTGTGATGCTACAATGGCCGATTTTGCATTTCAGCATCTCCTGACCACGATTCTTCATCAGCAGCCCTGCTCAATTTGCCTACCAGGGAAAAGCAAACCTCGAAACTGAAGTTCCAGTCGGAGGAGACGCATGAAATGAGTGTAGTTGGCAGGCCTACTCTCTCATTTTCTACATTCCGGGGCAGCAGCAAGAAACGGAAGAATGAAGCTGCAAGGTGTGACTAGCACGAAAATGAACCGTTGGTATTTCGATATTGCATGCATATGTTAGCACTACAGTCACGCGAGCTAAAAAAACCGCAACAGCAGTCATTTTGCATGCATTTAACTAATGGTGACATGCATTGTTAATATGCAATAAACATACCTAATGCACTGACTTGCGTGATTGTCTCACATTTATTGACATTTAGTGCCATTGATTTCCATGTTTTATGTTTTTGAATGTTTCAGAGTTAATGGTAAAACCATAGCAGTGGTCAACTTGTTTGAGCATTTGCCTCGTATGCAGGAGGTGTTCGGTCCCTACTGCTGCCAGGTGCCCACCAGTTTTTCAATGGATACAAGCTTTGGTTTTGGCCTGCTGTTAGACACCTCTAGGGTGAAATGCTTGGGAAAATGGGTCGTTGGCTCCACATCAAGCAGAACAAAAACACGTTAGCCATATGGCGCTCTTTGGCCAAGCTGCCCTTGCGCCATTAAAATCAAATCATCAATCAGAATCGCTGGTAGAGCTTTCAGCGAGCTGTTGTGCAGGGACTCCATAGCTTTTCTTTGAGTGGGGGGGCAGGACTTCGAGTTTATGACTTTTTGTGCAATGTTTTATTTGCACATTAAACTTTATATTTCTTGTTTATATTTGCTCTTATTTGCACTCTTCAAAGTTCTATTTGTTAATGCATATAAACTTGAATTGAAATGGGCACCTTTATAAACATGAACAAACGAGGAGGCTGCATTGGAACAATTTTGGGGCAAGCAGTTGAACTGATGCAAAGGAAAGCATCTATTCCACTTCTGAGTCCATTGTCTTCCACTCCCAAATCTACAATAATTCTGAATTCTATTCCAATTCCTACTACGCAACTGCGCAAAACATGTCACAGTAAAGTTAGGTGCCATGAGTGCTCATACTACTACCGGCGCAGTGGTTTAGTGCTGCGCCACTGCACTGGCAGGTGGTTCTTTCAAACAGTCATCAGCGGAGCTTGAGACCCAGGTTGCTGCCCCCAAGCAATGCGAGAAGGAATAGCTTGCACAAGCATAATTTGCACCCATAGTTATTTGGGAAGCTGTCTATTTTGCACGTAGGCCTGCTGTTGTCTGAGCCATTTTCTTCTTAGTCATTTTAATTTTGGCTGATTCTTACTTCATTCATCCTCTCCCCTACAAGTAAAGGAGGGGAGAGGGGCAGGAGAAGAGAGAGACGGTTGACGGGTGGAGAGAGGTTAACCCGCTAAACACCACACAGCAGGTGGAGGCTCCACACAGACGCCGACATGCCGGACAGTGTTTGGCTTCAGGGGCCTCCTAATGCTATTGCATTGAAAATTTATGCCTCGTCTGTGTTAATTCTGCTAATCATGCTCATGAACAGCTAGGGGTCACACAATCAACGACTCTTAGTGGGAGAAGATTAGTTCATGTTACTCAGACGAAATGCTTTACAACTGACTATGCAGGCAGCCGGCTCAGCCCAACTGTACTTTACATTAATGCGTCCTAGGATTGAAGCATTTGTCACAAATATGATCTGAGTATAAGCAGTTGGATGGTGGGGGGCGCTGCCTCCTCTGGGAATATGTTAGGGAATGACCGCCCATCTTGCCCCTCCGTTCCAGAGTCCCTGCTGTTGTGCTTAATCAAGACCACTGATGTGAATGAGGTAATATATGGCATTATTTGTTATCCTCACTGGCTAGTTTGGATTACTTGAGCTCTTTAGTAGCCTTGTATTATCTGAAGTATTCTGTGTTCTTAGTTGTCTCGGTATTGCCACAGTACTCAAGTGATTTCAGAGTTAGAATTAGCAGCTCTACGATTCCATGCTCTGCACAAAGTCCAGGTTCTGGAATATCAAGTCTATACACAGTTGTCTTAATATCGGCACTGAACCTGGTTTTAGTAGCACGGTTATGAATTTGTTTGATTTCATGCCAAAGTCTCTGTCCAAGAGGGCTGACAATGACAGCTGTTGGGGCAAATTAGGCGACAACGATGATAAACCAGTTAGGAATTTTCACCAGTGAGTAAGGGAAAGATTGAGAGGCATGGTTTTCCAATCTGAATGTAAGTAAACTGCCGCACCTGAAGCACAGTTAGACAAGCTGCCCATTTTCTCTTGCACGCGCGTTACGCCATAACATCGAACGATGCGCTCGAAGAGAACGAGGCTCGCTTTTGCTCCGCATGCGCCAACCAACGGGTACCACCTTTCCCTTGGCCTCTTGTCACTTCTCCATTCGCACGTGTTCCTCCTCCTCCCATGGCCCCAAACTATTACACACTGAACAGATGACATACCAAGGTTTCGGACGTATGTGTAATATAGCGTAGTTTCTGCAATGAGTTTCACACGCTGAGAGACGATCCAAATGCTCACCCGGCTTCACAATTTACTGCACTTTCCTGATATTAAACTTCTGAAAAAAAAGAAAGAAAATTATACCGACCACTGCAGCTCCGTCGGACTCTTGCACAACCTACGATGAAGACAACGAAAACAGGTGTACTAGCCGTTGCAAACGTTCGGGAGTTCCTGCTTTGTAAACGTCATCCCTTCAGACGAGTGAGCCCACGCTTAAATGGACGATACTTTTCAGCTAATGCTGAGCGGCATGCTGCGGAACGCGTAAAGAACTCGCGAGCCGCGATTTTGTCAAGCGCAAGGTAGATGTAACCACTGTGTCACTGTCAAACATACCGCCAACTCGACGATTCGGCCATTTCGGCCGCTTGGGGCGGCACGAACGTCAGAAAACACGAATTTATTTTAAAGTTTCGCAAAACGAGTAATAATTATTTTACCAAAGTATGCATTTTAAAGGTTGTAATGTGTAATAATCTACGTGTATTTTTACGGACAAAATATACTCTTGTGTAAAGCCATCACCGAATTCGCGTTTTCGGTTTCGTCGGCGCCGCCGCTCGAGTTCTTCAGTGCCGCGATGGCGCGCGGCTCGGTCCGTATATAAGGCCCTGCCCGTATTTGGTTGGCACCTGGCAGTTCTGAACTGCTTCAAAACGAAACCGCAATTTGATGGTAGACATATCAGAGTTTATTATCGACTACCAAGACGGAGACACCTCTGTTCATGTCGCGGCCTTCGAAGGCTCCGTCAGCAAACTCGAAGGGTTGCTGAGGTCCCGTCCCGAAGAACTGAATCGGCGAGTGCGACCGTACGGTGCAACGCCTCTTCGGCTTGCTGTTACACGTGAGTACTCCGAAACCAGCACAGAATTAAATAATGACTAAGCTCCAGTTTGCTTTGCAGCTGGATCGTGCAACCCTAGACTTTTCTGTGCCTGTGCTTGAAATCTTTCTTTTCTATCGAGCAAAATGTTGCAACAGTAACCGCTGCATGCAGCGAAGGTAATTTCAACAATGCTAGCTGACCTCAGCATGAGCTCTTATTGTTCAGATCAAAACGTTTAGACATTATTTAAACAACGTTTAGAGGGATGCCAACGTTTAGAATGTCTTAAAAGATATATATGCCACCTCCAGCTGTTCAGAGTCGCAACGCAAGTTTCAGGAACCTTTTGCAGGCCCCGTGCATCTTGTGCAGAACTCAAGAAACTGCCATGCACCGCCGAAAATCTCGTTTCTACGTTTACATTTTGTCAGTGCACCAAATGGAAACGAAGTAATTAAAATGGAGTCGTACAATTTGAGACTAGCGCCCACAACCGAGCAAAAAGTAACAGTAATGAAAAGAGCTTCATGTAACTATATATGTACATCTTTAACACTAATTGTTGATGTCCAGGTGGCCACATCGTTGCTGTTCGCTATCTGCTGGAGCATAATGCAGCTGTGGACTTGCCAGACATCAAGGCGCAGACGCCACTTCTAGTTGCTGTCCAAAAGGAGTTCTCCGACTGTGTTAAGGCTCTTTTGGCAGCTGGAGCAAACCCAAATGGGCATGTTGGGAATCGAAGCACCCCACTTCACACTGCGGCACAGAATGGATACTTAGATGGCGTAAAGGTAATGCACCCTACTTCAGGGGCCAGTCCTCTTGCAAGTGGATTTTGCACAGTGCTTTAATGTTCTTGAAATCACCCTTAGGCTGGCAATGCATTTAAAGTATGCACTAAGGATTCAAGCCACAGACATATTTCGCCTGAGTAGGTGTACGCTCAACGTACTACCTACTTTACTGTTGCACTGAACACATACGTGTGACGTTTGTTGCTATTGTTGTGTGCTCCAAGATTTTCTAAGTGAAATTCCTGGTTGTGATTTTGTGATAGTGATTGTTATACACCTGTCACAGTAGCAAATTTAATGTCATTCGAATCTTCGATGCATCGAATGTCATTCAGTTTTTTTCTGTGCTACACAGTAAAAATGTAATGGATGTGCGGTTTTCTTCAGGACATAACTTAATGTGTAGCTTTATGTTTGTTTTTCTGTTGACCCAAAGAGCAAACACTACATTTGGATATAAATGCGACACAATTTGCCATTTGTATTGTTGCAGCTGTTGTTGGCGAGCGGTGCTGAAACTGAAATTGAGCATCGGCTTCTGGGGTGCACACCGGGCCTTCCCTTGCACATCAGTGCCACCTATCACCACTTTTCTTGTTATAGCTGCCTGCTCCTAAATGGAGCCGAGCCAGACCTGCGCCACTCCCCGATTGCTGTGCCATCAATTGTGCATGCACAGGTACAGTTCTCACACACATGGTTGTCTTACAGTTAATTTAGATGCGCTCATAAATAGTTGTATATCAGAGGAGGTGATAACGATATCAGTAGCCTGACAAACTGTACCTTTAACATTGAGAGGCATTCAATTTTGGCTTAAGCATGTAATACATTTGAGTTGCGATTTTCAGTGGCCAATAACAGAGAGAAAAGCAAACAATATCTGCTCCTGCCAGAGTATTCCAGAAAGGATGCGCAAGTGATGTGCCCATTTTTACACTTTGAGGATCCTTTGCTTTATGATTATGTTTCTGCTTACGCGATTACTTTGGCTTGGCAGAAGCGCAAATTTGAGTTGCAAAGCTTTGACGTGTGCTCAGCGATTTGCAGTGAATAGGAGAAAAAAATTGCTCCAAGTGCAGCAAAATGAGGACATTTCAGCTCTTGTACATTTTGAGCATTGTGGCAAAGCTCCGGCTTAAAAACTGCCCTACTCTAGAACTGTGACGGACAGCGAAGAGGCAAAAACACGTGCAAAGACACCTCTTTGCTGTCTATGTCTCGTTCGTGCAGTTGTTTCTTCGCATCTATAATGAACGAGCTAACCAGACAAGTTCTGCTATAGAACTGAACGTGATTTAAGTAAACCCAGAGCCCTCCACTGAGCCTTAACTCATAGCCCACATGCAGCTTTGGCATATAAAAATGCATTAATGACCTAAAAACTGTCCTTGTGCATGTGTGTATGTATGAACTGTCTGCCACAGTTTGAGGATTACTACATCATGTATAGCCACAGGGACCTGCTGACGTGAAATATTACTGAAGCATCTGAACTTCCTCATTCTGGCTCCTACTGCATGACTGTTCCATTGGTAATTTTGCCTGGCGAGGAAACGAAATTCTTGCTTTAGCGGATGGACTATTCCAAATAGGACACATTTGGTAACTGGCATGTGTGGTTTACGCAAGTTCTCGTGTGTTTCTTTCTAGTTGTATGGCTATACATATATGCACCAAGCAGTCGGAAGAAATGCTCAGTCACTGTCAGTGCTTGTGTATGATATTGTCTTTACATTGTCTACTGTGTCCGTGTTACAAGTTACCGTCACGAATAACGAATGCACGCAGAAAATTTCATCAAACCTCGATCCTTGCGCATAGCCTGCCACTCAACCTAACAGCCATGCTTGTTTGCTCACCAGGTTTCTCTGGCTCATACTCTGGTGAAGCATCGCTGTCCAACTCGTTTTGCGGTTCTTTTGATTGAATTTGGAGGTCACCTCTGGCAGCGTGATGTCCGAGGACAGTTGGCCACACAGTTGCCACAGGACGGCCCATGCAAATTGCTTTTCCAGCAGCTTTTTGGTATGCTTTAATTTTTAACGCTAATTTGGTACACAGTTTGGTACACAGTTGGTGCTGCTAAAACACACAATACTGGCAGTTCCTGGGCCAGATAAGTTTGCTTACCTCACTGAATCATTGTCCCATTTTTGACACTGTCAAGTGCAACTGAAGCAGTGTGTGTGTCTAGCTGTTTAAAAATAGACAGTGCTCACAAATTCTGTCCAATTGTGCATGAACTTTGTTGACTCTGTAATGTTAAGGCAGCAGAAATGGGTAAGAAGCCCGCTACATTATTGGAAAATGTCCCTAAAGTGCTCCTGTAATCAATAACTGCAAAAAAAAAGGACTGCCTTATTTACTGAGAAAATATCACTGGTATATGAGAAAATAAGGAAATATCTGAATGCAATGGACAAAACTCTGCACATACACACAGTACCTAAATAAATCAACAGAATCATTCAAAATCATTCAATTTTCCCCCAGTGTACAAGGGTGCGAGTTGAAATTGTTTTATCGGGTTGTTAGTTACTGCAGCAAGTGATCTCACAGCAGACCTTCTGTATATATGGATGCTGGCAGCTTGACTTGACTTTTGTTAATATCATGCATTAATACTGTGAGGAGTTATGTGTTTTTGAGAGCATAAATAAAAACTACTCACATTTGTACTGCCCATATTGTACTAGCCCATTATAAGTAGTGGTGCGGGCTGGGACACATTTTTCTTGTTTCATTTTTTTTAGTGCCAATATAATCTATGTCCATATTGTACATGATATGCACAGCATTACAGGGTTGAAGGGGCAAACAGGACAATCTAGAGTAGGCCCGTATTAATACACTACGGCGTTTCAATGACAGAGAAACCATTCTCACCGAAACAGAGCTCTTTTAAGCTAGAAAAAAAAACAAAAAAAAACAAATTACAGGTGTCACCTTTATTGGTCGATTTTGAAAGTATACTTTATTCGTTGACACTGAACTTTTAGTGTCCATCCCGGAGGCTGTGCTGCAGGTATGGACATTACAAGTTTGAATCTAGTGGCAGGGAAATTTTAGAATTTTCTCGGCCACAAATGATTTTATTGTTGCTAGACTGATGGTAACATACCCAGAAAGAAACAAAGGATCAATTGTTACTAAGAACAATAATTGCATGAATTTGTTCCTGTCTTGTTAAAGTATGGACACATGCAGCTGTGTTGCTGCATAATACTCCTGCTTCAGAGAACAAATCCTTTATATGGCGCGTCCTCAAGGGCACAAGATTCGTATTCAACCATTGAAAGGCATCATGCTTGGCCCTTTTAAATACCGTTAGTTTCTTGTTTACACCCGGTAAGCATGAATCACTTATGGGCCTTGTCAGTCAATTTTCTGCCAGGCTCTTACAATTTTGTAGTCCTTACGTGAAAATGGTCCATGCAGTGGTCATCAGGTATTAAATCTAATAAATTGCACATGACTGGGCAAGCTGGGGATGTGATTTCAGCCGCTGAATTTCAAAGCTAGCACTCTGCTGGCAAAGCGTCCCTGGCAAAGCACATCGTGCATGTGAAAGAGTAGATGAGACTACTTTTCACTAAGAGAGCAAGGGTACAAGTCTATAGCGAAAGAAATGACAATGGTGAGCTTAGCACAAGACAAGAACAATGGATTTGGAGTCCTGTTGCAATTTTCAGCCATTTCGTGCTTAATTATACCTCAGACCATTGGACTGACCATTATCCTTTGTCAAATTTATGAAGCCATTGGGTAGCAATTCTAGATACGCTTGAAGATGGCATTACTTTTTAGGAAAATGTGGCTTTTTATTTGGATCATTTTTACAGATAAGCCGCGGTCACTACAGTCACTGTGCAGGGTTGCCATACGAAGGACACTTGGAAGGCACAGACTTGAGCACCTCAAGAGTTTGCCTGTTCCCTTGAATATGTACAAATTTCTGATTTATGCTGACTTGATTCCTAATGCACAAGAGCTCATTAGCTGGCCCTGATGATGTGAGGAAATAAATCATTCAGCCAACCTCCTCGTCTTACTCATGTCCTCAGGCTGATTCTTTTGTAAGTAATTCTGCAATACACAATTCTCTTTCTGTTCCAAGAATTGCTTACCTACATCGGATAACTGCCAGAGGTACACAAGAAGTAGAAGAAGACCCAAAGGGCAGTGGTTTAAGTCCTGGCTGTACCACAATTCTTTTTTCAGCGCAATCGCTTAAAGGACTATAGACACCAAAAAATTTTTGCTTGCATGTTTTTTTCTTTGAAAAGATGCATTAGACATTCGTATATATGGAGCACCCTGTGGTACTCCTGTACGACCGGTAAATAATTTATATTTGAGTTTCTTCTAGGCACTGTTTCGGTTTCAGTTGCATCGACCAAATGACGACAGTGACGTCAAGCTGATGGTTTTGTACTTGATCCACTAGAAAAACTAATATAATCGCTGACAGGTAATTTTTTGTCATATCAGGTCTTGGAAGAGGTGGATTAAATGTCTTAGTGAATTAAAACTACATATCAACAATTATATTAGTTTTTCTAGTGGATCACGTGATCAAAACATTAACTTGACGTCACAGTCGTCGGTCGATCGATGACAATAAAACAGCACGAGAGAAAAAATTCAATTATAAAGTATTTAGCGGTTGTAGGCAAGTATTACCCAGTAATCCATGTATTCTAATGCCTAACGCATCGTTTTACAGAAGAAAATGAGCAATAAAATTAGGTTTCTATAGTCCTTTAACTCTTTCATTGCCACGGTGAAAAGGGCAGTTTTCAATAGGTGGAAGGCAATATATTTTGGCCGGTAGACACTAATGCCTTATTTACATTGTTTGGTATCAAACTGTAGCTAAAAGAATTTTCTATTCAATAACAAAAATGCTGCATACATATTTATTGCACAAAATAATGAAAAAATGTTTATAATATAAAAATATGTACAGTAAGGATATTGTTCTGCTTGAAAAAGGAGCACAAATTTAAAAATATCAGGAGTGAAAAAATTTCAAGATATACATTATGTAGCTTATTATGTCATAAAAAGAGAACACAACTTTCAGAGGGTATTGCTGAAAACTGTTCTTAACACAATAAAAAAGGTTAGCGTTGGTGTGTGGCGTGTCATTCTCTAAAGCAATCCCTCCTCGGGATGAAACACAGATATACACCGCATGGCTCACAAAAAACTGCCGTCTTCCTTTCGACTTTGTTTTTCTCATAGCAGAGCTTGCAGTTACGGTGCTTTTCTTGCACCTGGGGCTTGTGCACGACTTCTTTGGAGGAGGTGGAGGGTGAACATGTCTGTCGTCCATCCCAAAAATATGGTTGACCAGCGCAATTCGGAATGCGAGCTAGTCAAAGCCAGTCTTTCTGGTGAGCTCCTCTATCTCGGGGTGATGTTTCCTGCGTCCATGCAGTGCAAAACAGTGCCTTCCACCACCTGACACACTTCATCAAGACATTATAAGAAGCAATAAGTTGATCGAACTTGTCAACACCAAACATGCCCTCATTGTAGTCTTCTACCAAGAGCGGCTTCCCGATGGGGACCTTTGTCCATCGGTCTCCTCTCTTCACTTTTCGCATTGCAGTGACGTGATTGTTAGCAGTGCTGTGCTCATCATGTTTACGGCGCGCTTGTCTTTCAATACAGCACATCACGGCACCGCAGCCAGCGAATGTCCCCTTGAGTGTCTGTTTTCTCCCAACTGGTGTCTTTCAACTGGGAGGGAAATCTTCGATGATCTTTGCGCGTTAATTGTTCCACAAGAGAGAGTTTTCCTCTCAATAAGATGTTCAAAGAGGGAGGTGGACGTGTAGAAGTTGTCAAGGTAGATAATGCATTTGATCCAAATATGCGTCACGCAGGCGGGTTACAACGTCATAAGCCAGTCCCTTTGAGCTGTGTGTTTCTCGCTTCCCGGTGTAAACACCTCACAGTGTAGCCTGTGCTTGAGTCAGCAAGGACCCACAGCTTATACCCCCACTTGACCCCCTATATTGTCACGCATATACTGACGAATTCCCGATCGCCCTTTTGATTTAACCATTCGTTCATCCACGCACACATTTCGGTACGGCTGAAAATGCTGACGTGACACGTCATTCGTATGCTGCAGTGGATGTGTGATCCTGTGAAGCTTGCCATCGGGGACGGGGTCAGCCAATTAATTCTCCGGGTCCATAACACTGAGAAAAGCAAGGAACGCAAAAAATCGGCTCCTGGGCATAATCTTTGGAGGTGTGAGGCCCGAAAATAACTCCGAGGTATTCCAGTATAGATGGAGGCGAGGCAGTTCCACAATGAATTCTCATATGTAGATCAGGACTCCATGCACTGCATCACTTCATCGGGACCGAAATTTTTCCATGAGCCGTCCTTTTTCTGCGTATGTCTGCCTCTCTAAAATATGCGTCCGCGCATATTTGTTTGTGTTCTCGCAGATCACGTTGATCAGCTCTGCGGTGAAGGAGAGTTGGCAGACATCGACGGCCCGCACGAAGTGCCGCGCGTTACTCCGGACCGCGCCGCCAAACTGCCAAACTTCGACTCCCGCGTTTCGTTTAGGAAAAAACTGTACGCGCTTCACAGCTGCTGGCAAGCAATCATGTCCCTACGACGTTGAGACCCTGAAAATATATAATATAGCTGTGAATACACGCTCCGTCACTCATAACTATTTATTAGTAATCGAAATGTGCGCCGCACATAGAGCCGACTGGAGCCGGAACTCACCCGCTGGATGTTTCAGGCTTAACGCATCTACAGTGACGCATCCTCGTCATCGGTGATGAAATCTGATGTGTCCATATCTTCTCCAGGCTCACCACTGCTGATTGCATCCGCAAAATCGGCTCCTGAAGCGCTCGATTGACCAGAAACACGACGTCTTCTAGGAGCATCCGCGCGCGATGACAACGCCATGACCGAAGCGCTCGCCCGTCAATCCGAAAGCCGACAGTTTTAGCGGCGCCACAAAGCAAAAAAACCAACAAAACATGGAAGATCACGTTGTGTGTTTCCCACTTTCTAACCTAGATGGCAATAGGCGCCCACAAACCGCGCGAGCGCGCGATAATTTGAACTCGAAATGCGCCATCAAATTGATATATTGATTGAAGACTTTCTCCGCTGTCTCCGGTGCTGAGAGCCGGCTGAGAGGCACCCCCTCCTAATTTCTGCGCCCACACCGTGTGGCCCCATAATGACAGGAATAAAGTTCATTAATTCATTCATTCATTGATCGATTTGAATAGGCGCGGTAGCGACATAAGGTAATGGTGGTGGAATGACGTCACAACTCTTTTGTTTTCACCACTGTAGTTTTCAATGATGTTCTGTGCACTTTGCGGTTCTGTAGCCTTGGTGTCGCTCACTGATTTCCACTAGGTGGCTGGATGCCGCATTCCCGCTTTCCGAAGTGGGCGCTAGTGAAGCCACCAGAGAGAGAAAGTTTAATCGATAGAATGTTTGGGTGGGCCCTCATTCCAGAAGAACAATGGCTTTTGGAGCCACCAGAAGTTGGGCAGCATGTCCCGAAGGTCCGATGTCTGCTGTGTATTTCAAGTCGCGCCTTTCGCCCTTCCGTCCTCACTTTTTCGCGTTGTTTTCGTGTAACGTCTACTGTAATATCAAATGAATAAACAACTCAACGCGAGAAATACGAGCATTGTTTGGGGGAACCTTGTAATTTGAGAGAAACCGAAGAAAGCAAGCATGCAGGTCTCATCCTACCGCGGCAAAGGGATACGTGAATTAAACACTACGTTCTTATCTGATTCTCGTCTTCCGAGCGTAATTAGGAGAAGTAGTTTAATGACGATGAGGCTAGGTCATCTTAAAACCGAATTTTCGTGTAGCAAAGAAAAGACGAACGATGGCGCGGAAATCCTGACACTCGAAGAGCCACTCATACAGCTGCCGCAGTTTGAAATTTGATTTTGGGGGGGAAAGGAAATGGCGCAGTATCTGTCTCACATATCGGCGGACACCTGAACAGCGCCGTAAGGGAAGGGATAAAGGAGGGACTAAGAGAAGAAAGGATGAAAGAAATGACGTAGTGGAGGGCTCCGGAATAATTTCGGCCACCTGGGGATCTTTAACGTGCACTGACCTCGCACAGCACACGTGCGCCTTTTGCGTTTCACCTTCATCGAAACATGGCCGCCACGGCCGGGTATGAACCCGGGAACGGCCCAGTAGCTAGCCGAGCGCCCTAATTCCACTGAACCACCGCGGCGGGTGCCGCAGTTTCAGTTTCGAGTTTGTGGCGGATGACGTCTGTTCTCATCGATGACAGGGGATGTTTATCGTTTTAGGGTGTCATTTACTTTCCAGACGTGCTTTCCTAAATCTATAGCACAGCCGCGTTTCAGCTGCACAGCGCGAGAGAAATGACTGACGAGAAAGACGAATGCTGCAGCGCGCGTGACAAGCGCTGTTAGAAGTCATGTCACTAAGGCAATAACAACTACTGCACCAAGCATCACGAATAAATGCCCATTTAGGTATAATTTGCTGCATTACGAAACAGTACATGATACACACTGTCGAAAAAGCAGTACCATGCCTTTTGGAAGCGCTAATGTGAACCACCGTCGGCACCTCGCCAGATAGTAACCTCGCCCTCGATCCGGTTTGGTCTAAACATAATTCGGTAAAATGGTCATTGGTAAAATAACCAATGGTAAAATGGTTTCCACCTATCCTTTCTAAACTTTATCCTCAATTGAATGTGTAACGCGGGATAAGAGCGCGACAACATGCATCAGAATAAAGAGCACAGTTAGCGACGCTGGCACAATGGGACGACACAAAGCTGAGCAGACGAAGCTCCGTACGTGCTGTGTCGTCTGCTGGTGTCGTCCCTTTGCGATGCAGTGGAGCCTTATTTTTGAAACGACTTTCCCGAAAACATTGTTGGTCTCCTCACGCAGTTTACGACGCAACAGGTAGTCATTGTTGTGGAAAAAGACGAGAACAGCAAAAATACGAAATGCTAAGTGGAAAACGAAAAATGAAACTGAAAAACCGTGCTGAGGTCCGATTTCGTGCACTGCCGAAGGCTGACTTCCGGGACAAGGCCGCTTACTTCCGGTGGCTTCACTTTCGGGCGCCCGATGCGCCATCCAGCCCCCTAGTGGAGATCAGTGGTGTAGCTACGCGCGCAGTTCATTTGAGATCTGAAGCGATCTGAAGCATCCGAAGGCGGTCGAAGTGAGCTGAGCACTGTGTCTGGTGCCTGAAACTTGACCGTTTGCCCCATCGCTGGAGCCATTAAAGCAGCAAGCTGGCTTTATCCAGCAGAAGTCTGTGCTACCTGTGCAATGAAAGGTGAAAGAAGGGAACAAAACTTTTTGTGAATTGAGAACTCAGTATCAGATTTCTCGGAGAGTTCGACAAGCGCAACTTATGTCAACATAGTATACTCGTCATGGACTGCATTTGCTTCATTTCGAAGTATGGCGGTGGCTGCGCATTGCATGCAGAAACGACTTCCACTTCATGAATTAATTCACGCAAATACCCGCATGTTGGACTTGTAAGTATGAACACTGCTAGAACACTGTAAACACGGCCATTACTTACTTGTGGCAGGACAGGTTTCAGCTTTCTAATTCATGTTTTTCTTGGAGGTCAAAGTGCAAATTTTGCGATCAGCCAGCAAATTTGGTCCACATGGTGTGGACGTGCCCGGCTAAATATGATAGCTCACGCACTATAGAATCCTGGGAGGCTTTGCTCCGCAGCCCAGACCCCAACGTCCAGCAAGACATCATCGGTCAAGCCCTTGCTGCTGCTGTATCCCAAGGGATCCCGGCCGACGGCTAGGGCCGACAGGGGAGATGGACTTCTCTCCTGGCGTTCATTGACTGGTGTTACAATAAAGTTGTTTCTCCCTCTCTCTCTCTCTTGGCAAAATCTGTAAACGCAGCGCCAGGACATGACGAGAGCCAGTACTTGGTGCGTGCAACCTAGTTTCTCATAGAAAAGCGGCGGCTCGGGCAAGTCTCTTATGGCATGAACATAGCCTACTCACGGACATTGGACCCGAACTCATAATAGCAGACGGCACCAGTGAAACGTTTTTATTTTTCACAGAGCGTAAACGAAAACTCCGATTGCGTACTATTTTAAGCGCTAACAATTTCTTTGAAAGAATATTTGCTCTGAAATGTGTGTCATTTAAACCAAGAAAAAACTATTTTCCTCGGTTATATTTGGCGGCATGAAGAGAAAGCCCTCTCTCGCCGTGGGCAAACTCGGTGCTCGTTTACCCCTATATGCTTTTGTGCTCATTTATTGAAACACACAGTAAGCATATTTTATTGCAGGACATATTGATTGTAAAAAAATGCTTCTTTGCAACATATAATTTGCAAAAAAAATGTATTTCTGCAGTCATAGTCTTATTTTAGGGCCAAGCCAAGTTCGACACGTTCTCTTCTCGGCATTCCCACGGTGGATGAAGTGTCCTTTTAGAAACTAGCATAGACGGTGGCGCCAGCTTTCCCTCTAGGTAATATTTAGAAACTGTATGGGTGAGAGACTTGCTATCCGCTGTCCGTGCATGAAAATGACCATTGAGATGGTGTGCAATGGCTTAAACCTAAATCTTGGCGGCCGTGGGGAAAAAAGTTGCTTCGGTGAGACGCGGACAGATGGCGTATAAGTGCCATTGATAGTAAAGTCACAAGATAATTTTTCAAACTTATCCTGTGACTCTAATTGCTGGGGCAACTTCGCTTCAGCGCGTCCCTTCAAACTGAAAATCAGATTAATAGCTAGTGCTGGTGTGCCCTAACGGCTGAACATCGACTCTCCCTAGCCTGTTTTTCTGCAGCTTTTTTTTTTTTTAGACCTCTGCACCTAATGTAAACCCACTTCATGCAAGCACATTTACAGGATACTAAGATATGGAATTACTGTTTTCTATCACTGTTCTTTCACTTAGTGTTCTAAAATCAACCCAGTCTTGAAACAGATTCTTCTGATATTTTACCGGATACTAATATGTTTTCGCTTCAGACGCCTTCATGTGACCCACAGTTTTTAAAACCGTCGTTATGTCTTATTGCTAGATGCACCGACTTCTTAGAGCGACATGAACCAGTCTCAGTCAGAACATTTGACCAAACCAACCGTATTCTGTTCCAATATGTTATACCCGTTATGACCATTTTCTAAGCAATCATTAGGTTCCTACAATATTTATTTCATTGCTTGAGCCTATATGTTTTCTGTACCGGCACATTATGCCTTGAGGTTTTATTTGCGTGTTACTTTATAACATTGCTTACGTAAGTTATTGCATGTCTTATTTGAATTCGAGCGTTCTATTTTGCTTGCATAGATTATATACATTGATGTGTTGAAGGTCTGCCATTGACTGCTGGACACAACCCGACAAGGCTCTATGGCTTGGGTTAGCTGCTCATTTGTTCTTTATGCTTATATGACCAAGAAAGGTTTTAGTATAACCATAAGGACTATGGTATAAATATTACAAACCAATGCCGCAAAGAGCTCTAATGGCAAAGCCAGGGCATGCGCTATTTTTGAGGTCGTTACTCTGCGTTTAGAGAAAACTTTTCCTTGCTAGCAGCCTAACCTTTTTCGTCCAGACTGGTTCGACGTCACCAAGTTAATTTATTCGTGTGACCCGACCAACATCATTTTCCGGTGTGGCACCAAAAATATCCTGGACGGACATTCTAAATGTCCACAGAATATCCAAGGAAGTTTTAATGTCCATCGGCCGGTTGCCTGCTTTGTGGATTACCGATATGACTGCCGGTTCACTTGGGCCCCTTGGAAGCCATTAATTTGGTCCTGTCCGCGGATTAGGAGTGGTCTTCCCCAAAACATACGTAGGTACCCAGGCAACACCAAAAGTTCTGAGAACGTCCTCAAATGGTGCCAAGAGAAATTGGGAGAAATTGGTTGGTAACTCGCCGGCCTCGAGTTGGTAGCCGGTGTGCTGGGCCGACTTAGCTCAGGCCAGCGTCGGGCAACGGCTGGTCAACTGCTGTGTCGGCCTATGATTGGCGAAAGGCAAACAACCGACCGCTGGCCAACGCCTGGTAATAGTTGGCTGCCGACGCGTAGGCAAGCAAACACAGGCCGACACCGGGCCACCGTTCGCCACCAAGCACTTCGGTTAAATTTTGAGACAGTTGTGCGTAATTAGTGCAGAGCCGCTGGTCAAAACGCAAATTTCTTGGTCGTACGTGTAACTGAACTGCGGCAGAACGTTTTTCAAATATACGAAAGTATGACGTTCACCACACGCGTATGTCGTGCAGTCGTGGTGCCTGAGAAAATCTAGTCTCATTACGTTTGCATAATGCTCGCAACAAAGATTGCACAGTGGACTACTCAGTTTTATAAGAGAAGGTAGTTGCGACGTAGTCCGCTCATTTGCATTTCTCGTTTGTCATTACAGAATCACAGTTGAATGAATAATATTGCTTAACGTGCAAGAGCCACTGGCTCCAACAGCAGGGTCTTAGATTTGGAGTATATAAGCTAGGGAAAATTCGTTCTGTGGATGTATGCCCAGCATGTCCGTGCTACATAACCTTTTTTGGTTTATATTGTGCTCTGTATATAGCTTGATCTGCGTGTCGCATCTTTTTGTCGTTAGGCACTGGTCTTCGTGACAGCATAATAATATTACTATTCATATGCCACCAGTAAATATGCCAGCACTACGCCAAGCGACCCAATGCGATAAGATATTCAATGTGATAATCAAGCTACAGACCTTTCTTTTTCATGTATAAATTACAGAAAATGCAAATTAGGCTTTGCAAATATTTTTCGTGCATTTCGTACAGCTGCCTTTATAGTGTAATCTCTAGTACAAAAGGTGATTTATCGTTAGGCCGTCGTAGGGCTGAGCACTAACAACATGTACCGGCTAAGCATTCCACTCATGGTCCGATCTCACGGAGAACAAATAATGGCGAACGTCACCTTTAAAAGGAAGTTCATAAGGTTTTAAACTGTAGTCCACACTCAAAAGGTACTCAATGTCCTGTTCGGGATGGCGACGTTCTGACCCCAATGGGAAAGCTTGCATGGCCCGTCAATGGCCCGTCCCCGGCAGCCGGCGAACAGGACATTGAGTACCTTTTGAGTGTGGACTACAGTTTAAAACCTTATGAACTTCCTTTTAAAGGTGACGTTCGCCATTATTCGTTCTCCGTGAGATCGGACCATGAGTGGAATGCTTAGCCGGTACATGTTGTTAGTGTTGTATCAAATGAACCTTTTTTTTTTTTTTCACGTGTAAGGGCATGATTTATTTTTTTGTGAATGTGAAAACGAAACACCTGTTGTAATGCGCATCAGCGATGCACGTACAAAATAAATAAAATAAAGAAAGAATTGCAGCATTTGTTAGAAATCTGAGTGCAAGCAGTTGGGGTGACCGCCCTCCTGTTCCGGAGCCCCAGTCAATCTTCCTTGCGATTCATCGCAGCGACTTTCGTCGTGGCAGCGCCACCAAGCATTGAAAAGTCAAGCGACAGCTGCTGTCCTTCAGTAATAGATGGCGCTTCAAGTCTAAAGCTCAGAGTCGGGTGCGAATGAGGCCGATGAGTGAACCCCGTGTTTTATTTTCTTTTTCTTGTGCGCTTTTATCGTTTTGCTTTTCTTTCCGTTGTTTTGTTTTTGTTTCTCCTTGTGGTCCGGGCGCCCATCCTAGTGGCCTGCCTGCCTGCCTGCCTGCCTGCCTGCCTACATACCTACCTACTTACCTACATACCCACCTACTTACTTACCCCGACCGACCGGCCGACCGAGATCGAATCCCAGCCGCTGTGGCCTCATTTCGATGCAGCCGAAAAGAAAGAGAAACCCGTGTGCTTTGCGATGTCAGTGGACGTTGGTGAATCCAGAGTGGTCTAAATTAATCCGGAGTCCTCCATCCTATAACTCAGTTGCAGCTTCGGGACTTTAGGCGCCACATACCATAGATTGTCATGACCCTCCGTACCATGTGATGCTATACCATGTGATATTCTACCATAACATACCGTGTGATACCATACCATACCGCACCATACCATACCATTCCATACCATACCGTACTAATTAGCACCCTTTACGTCTATGCAAGGACGCGTGGTTCGATGGAACTCGACTGTCGCAACTGTCTTCCAAGTCGCTAAACAAAAGCTAACGTTAAAGATGGACATAATATGAAAACATTCGAGCGTGTCTTACTCCTGCGAACATGTGGCCTGTAGGCTGTAAGTAACGGATTAAAAAGTACTCCTCCACGCGGCGGCATGCGCATCGCGGCGGAAGCCCCAGCAGTCCTCCATGGCTAGACCGGAAACTCAGGCTTATGGCAGGAAACGCTCGCATCCAGCTTCCTTTAAACGCGCCTGACCACCGTGAAGCCTCTCCGTTTCCGGATGGCTGTTCTTCTCCCGAGGCCTAATTGCGGGCCCGGCGGCAGAACGCCTCCGCGGCCGGACGCACTAATTTGCCCCGCCTCGGTCTTTGTGCGCCAGTCGCGCCGAGCAGGGAAATGGCGCAGCGCTCAAAGAAAAGATAGACTCCCGCACATTCGCCGAGGCTGCTTTTGAAGTTCCTGTTGCTGTGCCCAAAAGTGTCTGCCGCACGCAAAGAAACCGTCTGGAAATTGACGTTGGCATACTTCAAGAAGAACGATAGCCACGCATGGATTCGGAGAAAGTAAAATATTGGAAGACGTTAAGACGAGCAATAACTCAGGCACGCGCGCGAGGACAAAATGAACTCATCATTTTCTTTTTGTTGGAAAAACTCTTAGGACGTCGTAAAATTGCGCAAATTGCGGGTGAAGCGGTTAGGAGCAAGCTGGTCTTCCGTGGCAAATTTTTTCAACCTTGTGTAAAGTTAGTATTCGAGTGCTTCATTAAACGTCCTCTTCTGGTTATTTAACTATTATGAAAAGAGAGAGGTAGAGAGAGACGCGCTTCTTTGCGCTTAAGATAAGAGTTTGGCTGGTTGTGGCAAGTAAAATGGACAATTTTATAACTAAGTTTTAAAGCCGAGCGGCTCTGTTGTTCGATCGGTGTGTTCGATCTGACGGCAGCGAATTGAAAATCAAGATGCTAAAAAGAGTGCTCGGTACATTTTTTTTTTGCTCCTAGTGAATGAATGCCCTTTACAACCATTCAGCGCTGTATTTTACAGCACTTCTTTCTCTACCACCCTAAAAGTTAACGCGAGAAAGGTATTCCCATGTGACATTTTTATTTATGTGCCAGGATGCAAGCGACTGAGAGCTCTTAATTTTTTTTCTATGAATGTTAGCTTCATTCAAAGCATTCTGCTGAACCTGTTGTTTATCATCTGCTGTTTACATGTTGTTTATCATTAAAAAAAGGGAGGAAAGGGTGCGACACTTTAGGAACATTGAAGAGGTGAGACAGGTCTGCGATGCCACATTTGAATAGACTTGCATTAATTATTATCAATTAGAGAGATACAAATAGTTTCTGTGTTTCTTAAAACTCTGACTCCTCCACTGCAGCAAGAAAGCATTCCTTAATTACGCTAATAACTTAATTACTTTCCTGAAAAAGTGCTGGGTTTTGATTTTACTGTTTGAAAATAAGAAAGTGTGTCGCAGATTTCAAATCCCTCGCTTGAGGTGCTTTTATTGTTTTAGGCTCCTTTTTCAAACCGCGATGAATGCTGAGAACAGGAAACGAATTTATTTACCAGCCTTAGTAGTTTGTCTTGCGAAGCGTGTAAGCAATGTCTTTACTCAGATAAAATGCGCACTTGAGCGAGGGAATTAGTAGGAAAATGCATATGTAACGGTTTCTCATTAGAGAAATAGAGTATTTGACTTAGTTAATAACTAAGCAGTTTATGACCGGAAACTTTATTTAAAACAAGTTGAATTGAGGTAGTGGGTGCTTCTACTCCACAAAACTGCGGGGTCATGATGACACCGGACTTTGAGGGACAGTGATTAAAACTCCGTCCAATTACTACTCTTAGGCAGAATTAATTATCTGGCTATTTCTGGCTACGTTGACGTTTGTACGGCAAAAAAGGCGCGTTTATCGCCTTGATAATTGGAATTAAAAATCCTCACGTCAGTCGATTCAAACTCTTGACATCCTTACAGAAAATGACGAGCTGACACCGTTTTGAAGAGAATGTCTTAGCTGCGTGGCCTCCGAGATTCGTATAGAAAATCGGTGATGACGCAAGCGTTTTACTTGTGAAATCAGCCGGTGACGGCGACAGCTGTATTTTGTTTCCTGGTCTTCCCTAACTTATAAAAGCTCTGTTTGCGATTAGAATGGGGTGCCCTATTGACACAGTATAATTTTAATTTGTCCTCAGTGCCCCTTTAATACAACCTAGAAGTGACTCCTGCTGATTCATTTGAATTTATGTGCTTGTGTTGTTTGACACAATTGCACCACAAAATCGTAGAAAGCCATTTGTCTGTAACTTTCCAGCATAATGCTGTAAACCGTTTTTTTTTTTTTCACTAAGCTTCTTTCAGCCTGAAATTATAGCACTTGCGCATTTTCACTCAGTCACTCTTTGCAGATAAAATCTATTACCAGATGAACATTGACAACGAGAAAAATGCCTTATTTTAAATGCAGCGGTTGTAATTAATACCTGGGTTAAATGGTTTGTGGCTATGACGGTTATCAACCTCACAGGCACTGTTTTAATATGCATCGACTAAAACAGCATTGAAATGCACAACTGCATGTTTTTTTTTTCATTCTGATCTCTATGTGACAGTAGCAGTAGTGAGATATCTCTACACGAATTTTAATCGCATAAATTTTAGGAAAGAATATATGCATATACTATCCGATAAAGTATTACGCACAGAGATTTCGCGTGAACGAATATTGTCAAGCTAGGTGTTCACTTTGGTGTTTTTGATAATTAGAAAATAGGGCATAAATAGAGTGAAAATCTTCTGGCAGCGTCCACAATGAACTCTTTATCTATCACTGCATTTACTCTGCGCTTGCGTACTTTACATCTACCGACCAAGTCATTTAATCCAGTCTCTTTGATCTCCGTAGTGCCTAGAGCTCAGGAACAGTGGTACACAGGAAATATAATCAGCTGCGTAGTTAGGAATTCATTCGTGCTACATGTCATCGGGAGTAATGAAATATTAATGAGGAGGCAATCATGCTAGTCCGAATGTGAAAAGTTTTCTGAGTGTTTCTTTGCTATTTTACTACACAAGAATAATGTTCCAGCGGTCGTCTGATGAAGAAAGAAAACTTGCAGTTGTAATCTATTCAGTCTTTTCTAAATCACAATGTTTGCAACGCTTTAATCACGGCCTAATGTGACTTCCACTAATGAGTCGGCCTGCTTTTATGACTGCAACGCCTGTCTGCAGGGATGCTCATAGCTCGATGTGGGAGTAGTTGTCAAGGAAGAAACTAGTCCTGTCAGGATGTCGGAGGAGATGAAGTAACAGAAACGTACGAAATGTTAACAAGATTAAAACTAGTCAATTAAACTGGATATAGAGCCTCTGACGCAGCATCGACTACACGAATGCTTATTTTTCGTTTGCATGAAGAATAAAATTCACTGACCGCTACACATACAGACTTAATCAATAGCGCTGCCACAAGTTGTCAAAGCACGAAAACTCACAAGCAGCCAGAAAGCCACGAAAATGAGATCAAATTTCATTCTACAGCTTTCATGCATTCTTGCACATTCAGCAAATCACTTTTTTGAGGGGTCCCAGCAAAGCGCTTTCCGGTCAATTCTTGTTGCATTTTCCCGCTCAGTTAAAGGCCCTGCGGTTTTCGTTTAATCAGGATGGCATATGCTGTGTTATAGACAGTTGGAAGTTATAATTGATCACTTTGTCTCACCAGAGAAGAGACCATGTTTAACACCATATTTTCTAAAGTTAAAAAAGAGTGTTAGGCTTTTAACGTCGTTAAACCGAGTAGACGTGCGAAAGCATGAGTTTAGCCTGGTTGGCTAAAAAACTGTTCAGAACTGGTTGAAACTGGCTGAAAGTTGATGAAGATGACGACGTGCAATGCACAGCGCGAGGCGCGATAAGCTGCGGTGATTCGGTCATTCCAGCTCCTATAGGTGGCGCGGGGGCAGCACGACATGGCGGACAAGGCGGTAATGGCGCCGATGCCATAGCGTGCGTCTCTGTTGAAGCAAAGCGGATTTTTGACGTTGTGGCACTTTTGGTGCGATTTTTAGAGTCTAGATAAGCAGTAGTACATGATTGTCGGTTATTAATAAGATCCTATGCTTAAGTTTGTCTGCATTACAGGCGCAAATTAAATTTTTATCGGTATGAGCATGGAATTGCCAGTTCGCAAGTGGCTCAAAAACCCGAAAACTTGCGAAGTCAGCATAGTAAAGTGCGACAAACACTTTGATCTGTAATTTTTTGCGCGTTCACATTCTTGTTCTTTCGGCACTCACCCGAAAGAGGAAAGAAACTACTTTAACGACCCAAACAGTCTGACGCTATATTTTGTGCCTACACGAGTGCGGCCCTTACCCGCATAAATACGGTATGTGTATTTATTGCGCGTTGATCTTATAAGGACACAATTGAAAACAAAAAATGAGCAGTTGGTAACGCTGGCCATGGTCCATGGCGTTATATAACCGCACTTACCAATTACAACAGTGATCAAAATCAACTTTTTAATGTGGCTGTATCAATGAAGCCAGAAAGATCAAAACCCTTGAGCCTACAATTTTGACTCGTGATTGGCTGCTTGTTTAGGTAAACAGAAAAGTTTTACCAGCGGTCTCCATTTTCTCACAGAGGAATTCTGTTCGGTGGTGCTCAATGTGGGTCATGTGAGTGGAACTTTACTGCAGATTTAATTGTATCCGACTATAGTTCACCTGCAGCGTACGTTGGTCACATATGCGGTAAAAGAAGAAGCAATGTAGTTGTTGTTTGAAGCGGCAGTCAAGGGGTCGTTCGAGCTTTATAACACAGTCCAAATTAGCGCTCAAAATGTGTTTTTGACTAGACGGGGAAAACGCTTTGATCGAGTGAGCAGACGACAGTTGCCAAGAAGCGTTTGCGGTTATGCATCCACTTTGCGCATTATGTCTGAGAACTGAAGGTACAATTGTGGAGTTCTTGCCATTCATATCGCCATTTAGCAGTCACGTTGTGGCCAGAAAGCCGTGTTTAATTCAGACTAGAATGGACTGAAGCGTCCTTGTTTTCTGCAAACGTCCGCCTTAAAATACAACCAATATACTTCATATCAGCCCAGTGTTTAAGCAGTGCACTGCTTTCATGTACGCTACGTTAGCCGAATGAACAAAACACCGAATAGGAATGCATTGACGACACGGTGTAGTGGCGTCAACAGAGTACGTCGCTGACGAACATACGAGTCACTGGGCTCAAACACGTTATCAACCTGCAGATTGCACTTAACCACTGCTTTCTGAACTCTTTACGTGTTGGCAGAAATAACATGCTTGCTGTTTGGAATGTTCGCACATCGTAGAATAACAGAATATGCTCATTTTTGACGCGTATCTTACGCTCCTAACCACTGCGATTGCACGCGCCGCGCAGAGCGATCCCCTCGCCGCTTCAGGAAGAGGCCGCGTGGCGCCGCCACCGTCGCTGGAACGACCGAATAGGATAGTGCTCTCGTGCAGTGGCCAGCTAAAATGATATGTTCGCGCCACCACTAGTTCGGAACCCAATCGCGGCAATCTTTATTTTATTCTTGTTGGTATGCTAGACTTGGTCAAGGTCACCATCAAGGTCGCCCTCCCGTCGGCAACAGCTGCGCGACGCTCCTATGAAATTACCCGAGCTTCCTCCCATTGGCTGCAGCTTGCGCGACGCTCTTCCGAGCTAACCCGAGCTTATCCCAGTTACTCCGAGGCTTCACACAAGATTCTTGGTTGGGTTTGACCCCGTTAAGTAGTGCTTTCGCACTAAAAAAACAAAACAAAAAAGCATGCGCTCTATTACGTCACCGAGGCTAGGTTTGCAGGAGCAACGCACATTCCTAAAAGAGTCATACCTGCTACTAGCCGCTTCGGATTGCACTCAGCGAAATTAGCTACGAGTTTATTGCGGAGTTATTCTGCTTTCCTTTTTTTTTTGCGGTTAGCGACGCGTTCAGCTGCCTTTTAGTTTGCGGGCGCACTAATTAGTCGTCGTCGCTCTTCGAGCGCTTCCGTACTGCAGTGTGCAGTTCAGGTTGCAACCAAGGTTTTAAGACGCTTGCTCACTCTCGAGTCTTCAAGCTTCGTCAACTGATGCAGCACTACTACTATCGAGCACATGAGTGCTGAGGTTGATTCTGTCATGTGTGAAGGGTGACCGATGAGGAGTTTAATTATATAGGCTCATCCCGTTGGGTCAGTATGGTACCAGTTGCCGCCCTTGCTGTCACCCATTGACTCATATTCATGATGATTCACTGGTTGAAAGCACAGGTGGCACCGGGTACCTTATCGACGTGAAGGAAAGGGCATAAATCACTACCGGCGCCGCCCCCCCCCCCTCCTCCTTGCTGACCCCGCCCCCATCCCCCGACACACACGCCCACACTGGTAGTCAGCTGCAACGGCTACAAGGGCTTTAGAGCACCGGCGTGTGTTCTCAGTGCGACGACCAACACTATCCCGAGTAGCGCGGTCCAGGCAACTCCGTTTATTATAGCCACATAATCTATAGCAGATGTGGGTCCCATATCGAAATACCTGTTGGAAATGCTGCCTCGATCCTTGCGGGGATGGTCTGAGTGATCGATCGAGGTAGCTGCGTGTGACCTTTACGTGCCCTCCACAAGCGAAGTGCTTTCCTACCCTACTGAAAGATGTATATAGGTTTGAATGGGTCAGCAAATAGGATTATGGCACATTTGGTTTGGCTTTATAGGATGGACGTCCCAAAGCGGCTCAGTCTATGAGGGACGCCGTAATGGAGGGCTCCGGATAATTTCGACCACCTGGGGTTCTTAACGAGCACTAACAACGCACAGTACACGGACCTTTCACATTTTTCCTCCATTGAAGTGCTACCATAGCGGGCGGGTTCGAACCCACGACTTGCATGCACTGTGTGATGTAAGTGCACGGTAATTAACCACGGGTAAGGAGTCTCTCAAAGGCTGAATCACTTTGGAAGCTTCATCCTAGAATGTTAAACGAAATGTGCCATAATCCTATTTGTCGACCTGTTCAAACCTGTACTCATTTTTCAATAGGGTATCGCCTGCTGCGGAAGATATTCTCCACGGATGCAGAGTTTCACGGCGTTAAAGAAGCTGTCTCTCTCCTATATCACGCGCCGAATCCCTGACCGATCTTCACGGATTCCAAAGCCGCGCTACAAACCCTGTCCAACATTTTGAAGAAAACCAGTCACCAGCCAGTTTCTCTCGACATCACTTGGCTACCTACATCACTTGGCTGCTGCCGCAGGCCGCTTTAAAATATCTCAGTGGATACCAGCTCACTGTAACGTTCTAGCCAACCAAAAAACAGATGAAGCGCTCCGGAAAGGTCTACAGCGCCAGAACTACAAGAGAATTTTCTTCACAAAATCAGATGCCTCTAAAGTAGTTGGAAGGTATGCTTACGAAAAAAAGAATCGGCTCTGGAGTTCGCCCACCCAATCTTCCATGCCACTTGGAAACTGTTTATGATCTTCATATGAACGCCCCGTTTACAAACGGCTTACGGTGACGTTTAGGACAAGTGAACGGTCCGCACTGCGACAACTGCGGCTGAAGAGAAACAGCACAACACATTCTTTTTGATTGCCCAGCGCATGCCGACGAGCGTGCGTACAATGAACATTGTGCAGAGTCGCTCACCCAAGTGCCTGCAACAATGAACTGTCTCTTAAGTCCGGTAGCCTATTTTACGGCGTAGACACATGAAATAAATTTTTGTTTGCTTATTTAGGCGACGTTGGTTTACTCGGCAAATTCTAATACCTCCGCACGTCACCCCATTATGCACTCTTCGAGCAGTGAAATTTGTCAGCCCCTTTGTATGGCATTGCACTTTACCATTTAGTGTCTTGTAGCATTACTCGTTCATGCACCTCAGCCCAAAGTCGATGCCACTTTATTTTCAATTATTTTCATTACTTAATTTTTATTTTTACTTTTTCTTCTTTCTCTTCTTTCGCTTCCTTCCCTTTAAAATTGTGTGCTGCTCTCTCCTTCTGTCTTTCTATCCCCAGTTCCCTTCCCCACTCACAGTAGCATGTCCGCGATTTTTTCATGCCGACTACCGAAATCTCTGCTTTTCATTAAAAGGTTTCTCTCTCGAGGTAGCTGGAGCTGCTACGTTCGCGGCCGCGTGGTTTCGAATGCTGCTTTAGGAGCTTGGATATTTGTTTCCTCGTATATGCTTGCATTTCGGGCAGATATTCGCGTCAGTTTTGGCGTCAAATTTGCCGCGATTTCGCGAAGACGATCGACAGAGTCTGCCGAGAACGGCGGAAGTTAAAACACTTCACGCTTGAAAGACGCAGCTCAATGTGCAAATAGTTGGACTACGATTGTGCGTACTGAGCAAGACCTACTCCTTTGGCTTCCAGCACATCAGTTGCTTATATAGTTATCTAGGCAGTTGCACTACATTTAACAGAGAAGGTACAACGGCCATCCTACTTGAAACGCAAAGTAAAACTGGTCAGTCAAGCTAAAACTAGTATTTTAGGGTTAATGGTGCAGTGATACTCGAGTGCGTAATACGATTGCTATCTACGTTGAGAAGATAGAGAAAGGCTCCAAACGGCTTCGCATCAAAGGCAGCTGGGACCGGCAGAAAGCCTGGGTTTTGCTTTTCGGTGCAAAGTGGTATTTATTCGTTCGGAACGTCCGCACTCCACTAAGTCAACTAATAAGTGCGATGGAGTTATACCAAATTTGCATGATTTTCTTTGCGCCGATCGTACGTGAATACCGTTGTAGCGGCGCCGTTAGGAACGAAGAACTGAGGCCGTTGAGGAACTCCGTCCGACAGCTGTGTTCAATCGCGCTTCTTCTCTCCATTATTTTCCCTTGGATGAGCCACATTTCATTTTCACGCAGCAATTCTTCACTACCCAGTTTTTGGCTGACGGCTGCTGCACCACGAAACTTCACTTACCACGACTGGTGCTGCAACCGCTTTACTATTATAGCTAAAGCATGAAAAAAGACCAAGACAAAGAGTCGCCGCGGTTGCGCTGCGATGGCCTGCCGCCGTGGAATACGTAGAGTGCCGCTACAGGATAAAGCTGGCAGATCATTAACCGTTATCAGTGCGAAAGAATTCTTCCCCAAGAGTTAAAAGAATTATTATTTAGCCCAGGAATGAAAATTAGGGACTTCCTACGTGATTCCGAAGATGTTCTATTTGTTTAATTTTATTTTTAATTTATTTTCGGCATACTGTCAACTCCAAAGGGATTATTGCAGGAGAGGGTTGGAAGAGGTGAATCATTTATACAATTCTATATGTGGCTGTTATCTAGAAGCCACTACCAAAATATGGAGGTAGTGACACAAAACAAATGCTAATATACAGTCATAATCTACAATACTTAAAAGAAAGAAACTGCCTTCTCTGCAAGCGCCACAAATTTTCCAAACGTTGGCTGCGCAGCAATACACGACTCTAATGCATTCCATTTGCGTACAGTCTGCGGAAAATAAGCATGACAAAATGCGTTGTTAGTGCAAGAAAATTCCAGTAGCTTATTTGTGCGCATATGTCTGGTTTCTCTCGTGTGTTTCCCGTCTATAAAGCTCTAAGAATTTGGCTTCAACGAGTTGTGAAGCTAGGCGCGGAAACTCATTTGAGCCTGCTTTGGTAACTGTTGTGGAACCGACCTTGAGACCTATTTGGTAGCTCTTCGAGGGGAGCTTCGGTGGTCTGGTGGAAATATACCGTCCTTATTCATTATACCACCCTTCCCTTTCATCTTTCCCATTTGCACACCCCTTCCCTCTCTCTCAGTTCAGGGCAGGCAACCGGAATTCTTTCCTCTTTCCCTCTCTCCGTTGGCACAACCTTGCATGGTAACTGCCGTGGAAACCCTTTGGGAAACGCTTTGGTGTCTCTGTGGGAGTTCCTCCGGGGAGCATAGCTGCTGTTCAATTCGCAAATGCTTCGGTATTCTCGTGAGAGATCCGTTTGTAAACTGTTTGGTACTCCCAACAAGGCCTGCTTGGAGCACCTTCGACAACTCTCCTGAGAAGCCGCGACGCATTCACCTAGCTGCATTCAATGTAATATGTTTACACGAATATAACGCGAGTTTTCTTCCTTACCTAATCGTTTTGAGAGCTCTTCTCGTGTTAGATTCGGAACCAAGTCACGGATATAACGCAAGTTATTGTTGCACTGTGCAAAATAGTTGCAGCAAGCTTCACCACTAAACAGCAATCGAGTAGAAGAAGCCAACCTTTCGATGGCTTTGGGCTTTCACTGCGTACACGGGCGAGAGGGTGGTTATGAACGTGGAGAGAAGGGGATACGATCCATTGAAAAAAGAATGCACTGAAAGACTTGACTGGAATAGGTAAAGAAAAGATGGGCAAATGGGCACAGTACTAGTCAGCACGAAACTAAACAGCGGTGGCGCAGCGGTGACAGCGGCCGATGCTGCGAGGGAGGGAGGGAGGGGTGTTTTTTTGCACTAGATGATGATGTCGCGTGTATTTATAAAGTGCTGCCCGTCAAATGATATCAACGTATCCATTGCTTTCGCATTCTTTTATGTTGTCTCCGTTTTTTTTCGGAGCACTCACCTGTAATTGGTTTGGAAATGCTAAGGTCGCTTTATAATCGTAATATATTTTTTCCCCTTTTTCGTGAGGGCTGAAACTCTCCCCTCGTGTTATAATAGTGGTCGCGTTATATACATGCAAATACGCTAAATGGTGTGCTAGCATGGCAGCTATGCTATGCCAGTCCCCTGACAGTGAGGCCGACGGCCGGCTTGTGTGACACTGTGCCTCGGCGTTTAAACGCCGACTCGCTGTCACTGTTGGATGCGCTGTAACCAGCACCGCACGCTTGTGCTGGTCCTGCCGAAGTGTGGCGGAAGCATCTTGATTAGCACTCATCATTATCATATGATCGCAGCTAGGCCCACTGCAGGACAAATGCGGCTCCCACTGATGTCCAACTGGCCCTACCTTTTGCCAGCTGGGGCCGTCCTACCGCCTCAAACTTCCTAGTCTCATCGCCCACCTCACTATACCGCAGCATGATATTTTTACCTTCAGTAGGTATCCACACCGTTACCCGCAAGGGAGCACCGTTTACCTTTTCTCTGCATTACCGATGTACAGTCTTTGTCAAAAATATACAGCCCAAGGGATTTGCTTCCAAGCCGTGTAGCGTGGGTCTTAAGAACATTTGACAATCCTAACCTTCATGAGATTAGGGTCCCTGAGTATGCAAGAGGAGATTCGTTGCAGTGCTCAGAAGCAACCCCCCTTGGGCTGTATAGTTTTGACAAAGACTGTACGTTTCCTCGTCTCGATCACAGCTAGGGTATCATTAAAGCGTTAAGCGCATGAGGAGATGTCAACTCGTGACGCGACGTACGATGACTATATCGTCGCCTGTGGCTGCTGCAGGTGCAGCCACATAATAAAGAAGCGCTGGGTTTCGGTTACATAAAGAAAAACTTAAACAATAAATGTAAAAAAAAGATTCCGAGCAGAAATTTTAATAAGACAGATGAAATTGCTAAAAGGTGGCTATCGATAGACCAGCTATTTATAGAACATACAACTTAGCAATGCGTGCCACAAATGACACACTAATTTACAGATCTCCATTATGGAATTGTGACTCGAAATGATCTACCGAAAGACGAATCAGTGTGGGCATGCAGTGCTCAGTCTAGGATTACTCTTCGCATTGGTCGAACAGGAACTCTTTGTCACTTGCTCACTATTTCTTTAATCTTCGGGTGACTAATTTTACCACTGATGGCTTAACCCCCCCCCCCCCCCCCCCCACCTTTTTCTTTTGCTAAATGTCTCTTCAGCTCCATCAGTACACATCAGAACACCCATACACATCTAACGCTTTATTCCAAACAGTGCCATATGTGCCGATCATGCTGAGTTTATTAGAATGATTCTGAACCGTTTCTACGTTTCTAGTATCTACTTGTCATGTAACTAGCGTAAATCGTGAAAAAAAATTTGCTTTTTAAGTTTATTACTTACAATACTTGATGCCCTAGTCGCTCCACTGCGTTCTCGTCTGTTACAGCGTTTATCAGATCCAATGTCCTGAGACCACCGCTGGGCCAACGAACACTAACTCGACACTTTAACGACGCGCGTCCTGTCCACGCGCAGTGTGTTCCATAAGACCGATGCTTGCTCAACCCCTTGCCCATTCTCAAATTCCACACGTCCGGGCACCCGTCACATCCTTCGTCTTCCGCTGTGTTGCCGCAAACTGCGCAGTGTCGGCTCGCGCCCAATGCAATGCGGACGACTCATTACGGTTGTATTTATAGCTGGACGCCCGCCGCCACCCCCTTCGCTCCCTCTGGTGGCGTCTCGCGGCGATACATTACGGGATAGCCATAAAAGCTGCGCAATTACGCTGATGGATGGCCGTGGCGCCTGCAGGGCCGCAGTAATAATCCCAAGGCACGTGTTTCCGTCGAGCGAGCCAAAGACAGCTCCACGCAGCTTACCGTAACAGCGTCGGTAAAGATATGTGCCGAGCGCGCCGCGGGGCTCGGACCGATGGGCCCGGACGATAGCGTGGGGCCTACGGGCCGTGTTTGCACAGCGACGCGACACGCCGGAGCGTCCATAAACAGAGCCACCGGGTCGTTCATCTCGACTGCGCTACGAACGAGGCTCCTCCGCCGGCTACGAAGCCGCCCAGGGGCTGTACGAGCTGGCGCCATAGCTCGTGTCTATCGCCGCTGTCCGCGCGAAGAGAGCTCCGTGGTCGAGAAATCCAATAATCACGTACGTTGGGCGACTGGGTCCGGTGTTATTTGCGACAGCCGATCGACGCCTGCGGTGTTCAAGGCGAAGGAAGTTCAGGGCCAGCCAGCTGCGCTGATCAGAATCGTCACCAGAGAACCGAAAACTGGATCCCCGGCTTGTACCACGAACTAGTAACAGCCGCCCACTAGTTTTTGTCGAAGGTCGTAACGGGCGACGAATGGTGCTATTAATAAAGCGAGAATTGACCAAAATTGCACCAACGTTACTGCATCTCTTTTCGAGCAGCTGATGCCACATCGCGTTTCCACTCGACATCGTTGGTAATGGAATAGCAATGGTCCCTTCAACTCCAATGTTGCGAAACCACTTCACAGCGCTGTCAGCATGAGATAATACATTATTGTCCCTGAAGGTCAAGAATAGGGAAGGTGGTCATCGATGTGAAACCACTCACAGAGGGCATTTTAAGGGGCCTATCTGTGCAGCCACCGCTTCTAGAGACTGCTGTTAGAACAGCGCCACTATCGGCTTCTAACCAGAACCTCCTATTCCTTTCTTATGACGAGAGAAAAAGTTGAAAGGTTTTTGTTCCGCACAATTTTGCTCCCTCGCTGCGAGCAGACAGCCGTTGACATCCCGCTAGCAATTAGACATCCCGCTAGTAACGAAAGTCCAAGTAAAGACAGCCTTAGGATCAATGCAAAAGGGGAAAGCAGCTGGTGAGGACCAAGTAACAATAGATATGGCTGAAAGAAGATGGGGAGATTGTGCTAGCAAAACTAGCCACCTCGTACACGCAGTGCCTTATGACTTCGAGGGCACTGGAATCGTGGAAGAACGTTATCACCTTAATCTATAAGAAAAGGGATGTCAAGGACTTGAAAAATTACAGATAGATCAGCCTACTGTTTGTTTACTACAAGGTATTTACTCGAAAAATCGCTAATAGAATCAGGACGATCTTGGACTTTAATGCGCAGAATATAACTAACCCCTACTTATAGCTTTCATGATTATGAAAAAGCATTTGACTCGGTCGAAACCTCAGCAGTCAAGCAGGCATAACGGAATCAAATAGTAGAAGCGATTTATGTAAAAATGCTGGAATATATCTGCAACAGCTCCACAACCACCAAAACCCTCTATTAAGACAGCAATAAAGTTTGAATAAGGAAGGATTTCAGGCAGGGAGACACGATCTCCCCAGTGCTATCACCCGCCTGTTTAAAGGATGTTTTTAGAGAACTGGATTGGGAACAGTTGGTGACAAGAGTTAATGAAAAATATGTTACAAATCTGTGATTAGCTGATGACATTGCCTTGATAAGTCACTCATGGTATGATTTCTAAAGTAGGATAAATGACTTAAACAGGCAAAGCAGAATGGTGTGTCTAAAAATCAGTATGCAGAAAACTAAAGTACTGTTCAACAGCCCTGGAAGGGAATAGTAGTTTGCGATCGGTGGAGTGAAATAAGTACAGCTACAAGAATAAGATTGAGGTGGAGCGCATATGGCAGGTTATCTCAGATCATGAATGGCAGTTTACCAGTATCCCTCAAGAGAAAATTGAAGAGGACACTTCAGCTCTGCCGTAGGTCCGTTTCACATGCATGCGATTTTCTCCTGCGACACTGCGAATTCCGTCGGTCTGCGACTGGGGAGCGCCGTCGGTCTAGTCGCGGACGGCTTGCGATCGAGTTCCGTCCGGTTGGTATTCAGTCGCTGCGTCGGTGTGTTCGCTCTGCGACTGACCATTGGGGAGCGCCGAGACGGCGTGCGGTCACGTGGGAGCTGTTGCCGCGGTGGAAGCAAAACTGTTTAATCTAAACAAAACACGCGAAATATTGCCTTGCATCTAAAAATACGCTGGTCATAACATCGTCAGCACATTCCGTGTGACGTTTCTGTCGGGTTTAATAGTGGGTTGCCTATGCAAACCTTGCCTGTCCCTCCGACCGAATTCGCTGTGTCGGTGTTGCATGTGAAAGCAGTGACCGAAAATCGCACTGCGGCCTCACCAACTACACCGAATATTTTCGGTCCAGTCGCAGCAAGTGAAACGGGCCTTAAAGGTATGACGCGATAGAGTAGTGGGTTAGGCGTTCAATTCTGAGAGCTTGACACCTTTGAACGCATTTTTCTTTCTTTTTCATTGTTTCAATTAATTAATAATTCGATTACAAGCTCTAAATTTGCATAATTAGCATCACCAAGCGTTGACTTTTCATTCTGAACATTCGGACACCTTTGAACCTCCCTTTTTCCAATTTTTCATTTTTCATTCAGGGAATTCTCCAAGGCTTAGTAATTTGCAATAAAGGAGTAATTAATCATTAGAATCCACCAAAGTGTGCATAGCTTTCCTTTTCAGCCATATGGCTGCGCTTGAGTGGACGCTAATGAGTAACTATTATATTAATTAGAGTGAATGGTGTTGTAGAGATCACTACGGAACATGCAGCCGTACGCTGCCAGGAATAACCACAGTCGGGCCTACTGGGGCTTTGGTAATGCCGACGGCAGAGATGAAAGCGAGTTCGAGTGTTCATTGTGTATACCGGGTGTTTCACCTAATACGTTCTACAGTCTTTTAAGAACAGGTTTTTTGAGTTAGTGCTCTTTTCGACATAGCGTTGTCCCCGGTGTAACGCGTCAGAGTACAGCTATGAAGTGCTAAATAGTAGACTGGTTAACTAATACGGAGTAGTTGGCTTTTTAACTGTTACTATTAGCATCCTTATTTACCGAGAGGCGTGTAGCCCACCGTAAGTAATACCCATATCACTTTTTAAAATTTCGAAAACGCGGTTACCCTCGACGCTGTGGCCCAACAAATTTGCCTACATCGCAGCAAAATAAATGCGCTTCCGAAAAGCTTGCAGGCAAAGCAACCCCTCCAGTGCACGTAACTCGTCGAAATAGCCAAAATCAACAGTGTTGGGCTAGCGTCGAGGGTAACTGGGTCATCGAAATTCTAAAAAACTGATATGGATATTACTTACGGTGAGCCACAACCGTCTCAATAAATAAGGTGACTACCAGTAATAGTTAAAAAGTTAACGATTCAGCATTAGTTAACCATCCCAGTAGGTAGCATATCCTAGTTGTATTCTGATTGGCTACACCGGTGACAATGTTTTGCCGAAAAAAAGTGCTTTTATAACTCAAAAAGCCTATTAAAAATAAGTAGAACATCTTAGGTAAAGCACCCGGTGTGCGTTATGGTCGTTGTCGTCGCCGGAAATGACCTTAGCGTCTCACTGCTCTCAGCCTGATGTTTCTTTACAGAACACTTATTGCGAGCTAGAATTAAGGTACCAAACTTCAATTTGTTCGTTCTAATGTTTCGATTCTTGTTCATTTTGTATTCCCATATACGGGTCTGTTTTCTGGCGAACTCTTGAGCACTACTCGTTTGTTGAACGCTTTTGTACTTGCAGTTCCTGTTCATTCAATTCATTCGCTTTTAAAAACTCAATTTTCGAAGAAAGCAGTTGCAGCAATTTTGTTCTACAGTTCCCACGTTTTCAAATTTTCCTGTTTATTTTACGCAAAAGAAATATCTTGAGCGACGTTTAACAAGATGGGGACTGCTATCTTCAAATCAAAGCGTTGTATTTCGCGTATCGTTATTGGTTTCTTTATGTGCTCAATTATGAAACCAATAACAGGCGTTACGAAAGCAATCAGCAGCTCTTGAGTCATCCAATTCAGACATTTTTTTTTTCACACCGTTGATCTGAACACTATGGCTACACAGGGCGGCGTTCAAAGCTTTCAAGCCGTTTCCGTGAAGAATCGTTCTTCTTGGCCATCGTTCAGAGCTGAGCCTCGACTGGGCTCCACCGCATAGCTCAATTCGTTTTTGGATGCTCGCAAATTCGTTAAAAGCAGCAAGGCACGCCCCTTAAAATAGCTCCTGAAGCTAACCTCTCTATCATCCAAATTCAACGCGTTTCTAAAATATTGATTCCTCCTCGATAACGCAACTAGCTTGCGCTCTTTAGAATATCAGGGCCGGTGCCAGGAAAAGTAAAGGAGCAAATAACACAAGCATGTGCTCGCAGTTACATTTTAAGCTAACCTAACCTCGTTGCTCAGATCATCGCCACCCCAAGTAACGCATCAGCCCGGAAAGCAAGGAACAAACCAAAGGCCGAGGCTTTTGCGCGGATGGTGCCATATCGACAAACCATTAACTGGGAGAAAAAACCAATAGCCCATAACTCTGAAACGCCGGGTGGCCTAACTGCCCGAGCGAAGCGAAAAAGAAAACGTCTATAAAGATGCCGAGAGAACACAAATGACTGTGTGAACCGAGAGAGAAAGCGATAGAATAAAGCGGGATTGCGTACAAAGATATACATTTGCCTTTCAGAGGCACATTTGCGTAATGGATTTGTGGAAAATAGGTTTTGCGCAACGGAACCAAGTACGAAACGGCGAGGGTCGAGTGTGTCCGCGCGGAGAGAAACAGCTCGATGCCTGCCCGCTCACAAACGACGCCCAGAGCGACATTTCTCGAGGCCTCCTCCTCCTCCTCATCTTCATGGCGTCCTGTACGCGACATGCCCCATTAGACGTGCTCAAAACAGCGTGCCCAAAAGAGCAAGAGAAGAAAGGAAGACTGAGGACAAGAAAAAAAAAAAAGAAAGAGACGCATGCAACGTTGCGACTCGACACCCCCGCGAGGCGACGCCGGTTTCGGAGCACCAGATTTGGTTCCTCGAAATTGTTTTCATCACTGCGAAGAAGATTGCACTCAAGGCATATGCCCTACGGCGTGCGGATACTTTTTTTTTTCTTCGAAACGCATAGATCCCGAAAGGCGACCACGCAGCAAGAAGGGGGATCTCACCGTCGCCACGCAAGCATGGGGAGGTCTTGAAAGTAAACGTGGGATGAAGTGGGTGACGTTCTATTCACACGTCATTTCGTTCGATGTCTCTCTGCGTCTCGTGTAATTGGACCGACGCCAGAAGCGATACGAATGTGGATATGCGAGGTCAGCGGATCTTTGTTAGAACGAATCAAGTCCAGCTTTCTCGGGCAAAAATTTTGAAAATTGGAAAATTGTAAGACACTCTTATGGAAATATTGCAGGTAATAGCCCATTATTTTGATATGTAGCAAAATATTTCTTTTAAAGGGTTTCCATCAACTGCATCGGAGACTTAAGACTGCCATAGAAAACCAACGGGGAACGCTTTGTACGATGGCAGAAACGTGAATAGAAAAAAAATACAACACTGCCGTCGGGCGATCTGCGGATATGTTGATTGTTATAGTGAAATCTTACATTATATGAAAAAATTGCGTTCAATAACTGTTTACCGCTCAAAAATGCTTTTGTCCAGAATTGCTGGGTATGATATAAGCCTGTGCCTGCTCAGGAAAGGGCACAGGGCTCATAGACCAAGTGCTGCCAATAACTCTCGTGGCATCGGGTCTCACTAACACTAAATGAATTAAAAGTGTGTAAGCATCTGTTCTTCATGCACTAATGTTTCGCACAGATGGGAATTCAGCCAGCTGCAGCGGTCTACTCATTATTGCAAAACTTGTCGCAAAAATAAAAACAGACTTGGAGACTTATATAAATAAAGAGAAAACAAACATGCAGTGCTCCAAGAAAACAATCCGATCAGCTCTGCACGTTTTCGACACCTCCGAAGTTGCAACTAAGGTGCCCAAAAACACACCCTAAAGAAGCTTTGCAGCACTAAGTTCCGCTCGAAGCAGTGATGCCACTGCATACAAATGAACTATTGTTTAGCGTCACTGATCCTTGTAGAAAGTTTAAGCCAAAGGCCATCAAAAAGAACCCGTTGTTTCCAGGTCGGTTTTAATGAATGTCATTCAACGTGACTGGAGGGTAACCCGATGAGACAAGAAGCCTGCCAGCAAAAAATACGGCCGTTTTTAACGCACCTACGTCAGTCAAGTTTACTCGTCTCTGGCCGTTGCGAAGTCCTGTTTTGAGTGCCGGCACCAGCCTCACCATGCAGGGAAGGAGCAAGCGCAGCCGAGATGTTTCAGGAGCCGCCGATAGTAAAAACGCAGACCATGTGAGGCAACTGGCGCTTATGCACAACTGCTGAAACAAACTCCGGCAAATACGACCTCGCGGCTTCTGTCCGATTGCAGGCCCGACACGTTCTGGCAAGCATGTCTTGCGCTTCGGCTTAATGTTCGCGTGGGCGTCATTCCCAAAACTGCGCCTTCCCAGATTCGGAAAAGAAAGTCAGCCGTCGTTCCCGCTACGGCTGATGAAGTAGAGAGCCGGGGAGCTGGCGCTGTGCACCCCTTCCCTCCCTCCCTCCTCTTCTCTTTCTTCTAACTTCCTCCTCTCCTAACACTCTACTGCAACGACAAACAGAAAGCAGGGCCCGAATTAAAACTTCTCTCACTCCGGAAGCCTTTGCTACCGTCACTCAGGGATTCACTTGGCTGCTGTTTTTACGACCGGCTCTCTTTCTTCAGAGCACGTACGCTCTTCTCTTCTTCCCTTCCAAGGAAGGGCGGGTCTCGTCTGTCCTTGCGCATTAGAGCCGCGGCTTCTCTTGGGCGCCGGGGGCCAGTTCAAACGAAGGATTATGCCGTAAGAATAAAATGACGAACGTGTGGGGAATCATCGAGCAGTGATTTTTGTTTGCCTTGTACCCGAGCGGCCCCCATCAGACTTTCTTGCCTTCTCCGCTAGAGGGAGGAAGAAAGAGGAGCCCTTCTTTCGTTCCGGCCGGGCCCCAGAGACGGAACTCCAATTTCCTCCGCCAGCGCAAAAGGTTCCGGCCTCCACAACGTGAGCCGCGAGCTCGCGGAACAGATTACTTCCAATCCAATTAGCTTGCTGCTGCTGGATCGGAATTCTGCCGTCATACGTGAATGGGACGGAGCGGCGGGGAAACCGCTCCGCTCTCGTGAATTATGGAGGACAAGAAATAGAGGTGCGCTAAGGTGTGCCGCGTGGCTCGTGCTCCCAAAACAAACTCACGTCTGGAATGAGCCTGATAGGTACGGGCCAATACAAACTATTCCGAGCGTTGGACGAACAAGCACCGTCGTCGTATAAGGTCGGCCTGCGAGGGTGAACTGAGGTCAGACTGGGAATAAAACTTCACTGTTTTACTTCGGTTGCGAACTCGGTCCTTGGAGATCTGGAAACACGTACGTGTTTGTTATTGCTCAGATAATCGCGCGAGATGCTGCGAGTGAGCGGGCACGTAATTTTCTTTCCTGTAATGCGATGGTGCCATATGTATAATACAGCAAAACCATTTGCCGTCAGAGCCTCCACACTATACTGGCCTTGTTTTTCAATGTAGGAAATAGGCGATCCTCTTAATGTTTCCTGAAAGGTTTTTCATAGACCACTTTATAGACGGTAAATGAATTTATCGACTTTGTAAACTGAGGAAAACTATAGAGATGGAAACAATTGCTTCCAGAAAGGGCTAAAAAGCCCATAATAAGCGTACTACGCGTAAGTGTTGAACATGTGCTTCCTTCAAACCTTTTTTGCTGGCGTTATGTTCTTTCCATTACAAGGATGAAACAGCACCCCCCCCCCCCTTTGTTCTATTCCTAATAGTTAGTGCACATTTATAACCTCGATCGGTTGTGAACAAAGATCTATTCTCCTGCTGCACTCACGTCTTTGTGTTCTCGTTAGCTCGAAACTAGTGAGAAAGCATTTGAATTATTAGCCGTTTGCAAATGAGTCGTTTTCTGAACTTTACAGCTGGGAAGCGCAGCTCACGAAGAATTTAAGGGGGAATTTAACGTACACATTTCGAATAGGTATAATTCAAAACATTTTTGCATCCACTTGTACTAGAAGCGATGAAAGGGAAAACTGTTGCTCTATATGAACGGTAAGCCTTCGTTTGTTTCACCGTTGCATGGCAGATAGGAGCTCTATTCCTACGACTGGTTGCCGCGGCGCTCCTGTATAAGAGAGCCATTTCGTTACCGGCGCTCCGTCCAAGGTCGGGTGGACCGTTTATAATTGAGTGATGGGAGCTCAGCGCCTCTTGGTGTGCGCCGCATGCATACAGTGTACGGAGGCGTCACAAAACACACGAAACATGAGCGTGCATGCTTCTCCTTCCGTACCTTTGTTGCTAGGCGCTTGCAGGTCGAGTACAGTGCACGAAAAGAGGGAAATTCAGCAGCGGCTGCAGCCAACTGTGCTTGTTGATTGTGTGAAAAATGTATTTTTTGAATAAGAGCGAGCGCAATAATTTTCCCGGACGTTCAATCTTGTGGTAGCGCGAAGTTCAGCAACAGCTGGTTTGGTGCAAAGTGCTGATGACAGTCGGAGTGCTTAACTCTGAGTAGTGGCCGTGAATGCCTGTCGCGCTTTCGCCGCTGCATTGGCATTGACTCCATGGATAGGCTATAGTAACTGCCTTTTGCTGAGAGTGCTCGAGTAGCCGGTGTGCAGTAACCAGTTATGAAGTGTGAGACACGGAGAGCAGAGTCTTGAACGGCCTTGCATTTCGCGTCGTCTTCGGCGGCACGGCGAACCATATAAAGCCAGGCATCGACGGTTGCGTTCTCGTTGTGTGTTATAGTATACGGTATAGTACATGGGTGTACCGTCCCAAAGCAACGTGGGCTATGAGGGACATCGTAGTGGACGGTTCAGGATTAATTTCGACCACATGGGGATCTTTAAGGTGCGCTGACATCGCAAAGTACACGGACGCCTCATAGGGCTCGTGTCCTCGGGCATATAGCTGTCTAGCGCCCTATACCACTATTCAGTACCTGGCACAAGGCCTCTGCGTCGCCATTACAAAAGCGCCGGCTTAGCCATGCCATCCGAAGCCTCGGATCTTCCCGCTCCGCTTCGGTTTCGAACTTCGCTGCGCGGACCAATCCGCTCCTCTCCTCGCGCTGACGCACGCGTGACGCAATGTCGCTCTTCACCTCGTTTGTTTTCCGCAGCTTCCGCGTGCGAGGTGGATGCTTAAACCACTATGCCACCACTGCGGTCATCTCCGTGAAATGCTTTTCAGGGCCCACGTAGTCATGTCATACGACGGATTACACGTTGTGCTAGCCGTACACTTTGAAATTTTCTCGGTCGGATCGAATACACGGTTAAACCCTCAAAGCGTGAATTCTGGAGTTTTCCCTTCGCTTATTCGACTTTACAAGCCACCCTAGCAGCACAGGACATCGGTCCAATATTCTAAAGGGGTTGGCAATGGCTGGTCCTTTGTAGGACCGGTCTTTTCCAAAACATTCTCAATATTGGACGATGCTCTGTGCTGAAAGTTGTGACAGTACGGGTGCATGCGCCGGTGCTGAATATTGAGACCGTGCACCCATAGCTGGACTCGGGAGCCCAGTGGCTGCATTACGCGTGAACTCGGCACATCACTCAGAACACAGATATTTTCATGCCAGTCATCATTTGGCCAGTCTGAGAATATCGCAAGCTTATAGCAGCCGTTATAACGCATCTGATAGGCCTTTAATCCATTTCTTTTTTTCGGTTCCTCAAGCATGTGTGGGTATAGCGTTTATTCAATTTGATTCTGAGCCTCCCTGTATAACCTTTTCTCTTGATACGGAGTTACTTCTTAATTTTTCGCCACACACAGCTGGTGGCCGATTCGGTCGTATCCAACATCTTCGAATACTGAATGCTTGGTCTGTGTCTTTTTCATGGCTGAAATGGAGAGCATGATCACGTTCCGCTATTTCTATGTTGGTGGATACTGATAATTATTGCCAGTACATCAATTACACTGACGTTAAGCTTAGCTTGCCCTACTATACTTTAACTATATATTTCTGCCTATCTATACTCTTGCTTTTTTTCCTGGTTCTTCATCTTTTACTAATTTTATCTGTTCTGCTGCTTCTAAGGCAGAAAATCTATATCAGTATGATTTAACACAGAAAAACAAACTGAGATGCAATTTCACTCGTTTAAATACGAAGCTAAAGCAATTTTATGAACAAGTGCTTTCTAGATTCTTCGCGCGACACTCTAACCACCAAACCTTGATGTTCTCAAATGAGAAAATTCAATGAATGGTGCAATAAATTTATTACCGAGGGAAAAATTTATTTTCATTATTGCATGCAGCAAAGTTGAAAAAAAAGCATTATATCAGCGCGCTGAGGCAAATATTTTCGAAATGAGAAACTGGCAAACTTTCCACAAAATTTGGCGAGAGTCGTTCTATTACATCATTCTTTGGCTTTTCTTCTTCTCATCTTCTTTTTTATCTCATTCTTCGCCCCTTCTTATTTTCCTATTTTTCTTTCCTTTTTCTTTGTCTTCTTATCTTCTACTTCTTTTCCGTCGTCTTTCTCTTCTTTTTTTCCTTGTTATCCTTGGCCCCTTCTTGTCTTCTTTCTATTTATTTCTCTATGAAGGCGTCCCTTCACTTACTCCTCGCATTCTCTACTTTCTTTCTCTTTACTTCTCCTTCCTCTTCGTTATCCTTCCTTTTCTCATCTTCTTCTTTCTTATCTTCGTCTTTTCCTTCTTTCACTGACGACTTGGCTTGGCTTGGTTTCGCATGCTTTGTCTTAGCGCGCAAGAGGATTGGCGCCAAGCCAACGCATGTCAAACCAAGAGCCGGCTCTAGCCAACTACAACTACAACGGACTTCAATTACGTGACGACTCTGAGTGGGATCCCGTAAACGGCTTTCGCCGTAAATCGTCACAACATGCACATCCGATAGCGGTCACGGTTTGTGTCATGCGCCATCTTCCTCGCTGTTTACAGCCACAACGAAAGATACTGAATTGTGAAAAGTGGAGTCTTCTTGTACTAATTTCACGTTTGAGTTCGGTGACCTTCGTCCATGGTCCCGTAGTTACCCATAGTTTCCCATAGTTTCCCATAGTGCGCTGGATGGGCGGTTTGGGGGATGCTTGGGCAATCCTAGGCCATACGGTTGGGGCTCGGAGGGCCTGCGCAGAAGCTACAGTAGATTTTGGGGAAAGGAAAATGTATTTGTCTGCTGCTTCTGGAGGAGGACCGCCTTCTGCCCCCTTACGCGCGGCATTCCTAGCGGCGTCCACCTAAGTATTCCGCGCAGAAGTGCGCGCCCAACCCCTGTCTCCCATTTCGCGCCGGACACCTAACCGTTCCCGAAGCAAGCTTATTCCGCACTTCGCAGGTTAGCGCGCGTGCGCGCTCATGCTGGATGGCAGCGGAGTGTCCTATTACCCTGTGTTACGTCTCGCCTACGACGCGCGGTATAGCCGGCGCGGATGCAACGGACGCCGCGGCTTCGTTCATCGCGGCCGCAACGCCTCCCGCCAAGCGCGTCCAGGCATGTTTCAGTGCCACGTGTCGTGCGTGCGTGTGTGTGTGTGTGCATGTTTTGCCCACGCTTGTCAAAGCGCGGCAGCCGGGGAGAGGAGCTCCCCAACTGGGAGGCGAGGAGGTCTGACCGGCGCCGGCCTGGCGGACGCGCCCGTCACGTCTGGACATGTTCAAGCGTCGCCGTATCGGACGCCTCTTCCCAAGCCGTTCCCTCTTGCCCTAGACTCCGAGGGTATAAAAACGCCGCTGCCCCGGACGCCGAGAGAGACTTCGATTCCTTCCTTCGAGTAACGTGGTCGCCCTGACCGGCTGCTCTTTTGGCGATGCCAGAATAAACAAGTTGTTCTGTTGCCAGTCGACTCATCCTTTGCCGGGACCTTCGGATGTTTCCAGCTTTGCCCCAGGCCGCCAGGCCAACGCTACCCTTGGGGCTTGCAACCCATTTGCAACAACTGGTTGCCAGTGGTGAGATCCCGACAACGGAGGCCAGCAGCGAAGATATGCGTTCAACTGTATGCTGAGCAGCACAACGACCATCCGGGAGCAGTGCAACGAGCCCTGTGTGATGACTGGTTGCCTGCAGCGGAACGACTGTGCTGAATTCTTGGCTGCGAGGTTTGGTGAGTGCGGGACTTTCTTCTTCTGAGTTTTGCCAGGCTTTTGTTAGTGTCAGAAACAGAGCTGGTAATTGTGTTGTCGTTGCTGCCGGGTTAGTTTGCGGCAAGACAATAGTAGGCAGTAGAGAAAGCAGCATTCGGAGCAGCCATGGATTTGAAGTCGTTGCGCAAACCGAAATTGCTGGAGCTTGCAAGAGAGTTGGGTCTGGATGTCTCAGACAAACTCAGAAAACCAGAACTGCTAAGGGCTATTCTTGAGTTGGAGGCTGAGGATGACGAGCTGTCGGAATGCCTTGAGACGATTGAGGAGAGGGAACAAAAAGAAAAAGAGAAAAACGAGCGCGAACGTAAAGAACAAAAAGAGAAAGAGGAGCGCGAACGTAAAGAGCAAAAAGATAAAGAGAAAGAAGAGCGCGACCGTCAACACGCTTTGGAAATGAAGCGTCTCGAGGTAGAGATGGAACGCGCTCGTAATGGAAGTCAGGCACACGGTGCAGGAGAACGGGTATCGTTCAAAATGACTGACCTGATGCGGCCGTTTAAGCTTGGAGAGGACATTGGTTTGTTCCTGGTTAACTTTGAGCGAACGTGCGAGAAGCAGGGGTTCTCTCGGGAAACGTGGCCACAGCGCTTGCTCACTTTGTTACCCGGCGAGGCGGCCGACGTAGTCGCTCGCTTGAAGAGAGAGGAGGCAGAGGATTTCGACCAAGTGAAATCGAGTCTGCTAAAAAAGTACAGGCTGTCAGCGGAGGCGTTCCGTCGGAAGTTTCGGGAAAATGAAAAAGGCAGAAATGAGTCATATACAGAGTTTGCCTACAGGCTTATGTCAAACATGCAGGAGTGGCTCAAAAAAGAGAAAGCGTTTGGTGACCACGAGAAAATTCTGCAGTGTTTCGGGCTGGAACAGTTTTATAGTCGGTTACCTGAGAACGTGCGGTACTGGGTCTTGGATAGGCCAGACGTTAGTACAGTGGCTAAAGCCGCCGAGCTAGCCGAGGAGTTTGTGACGCGTCGGGCTCGCGGAGCTAAGGACGGTCAAAAGGGTGAATTTGGCTCCAAGTCTGAGAGGCCGAAGTTCACACCCATGAGAGCAAGGGGGGACACGCGTAGTGCGGATGCGAGTGAAAGCAGTCCGACCGAACGTAAGGAGACTGCGGCAGCCGAAGCCGAACGCAGAAAGCGGTTCGAGAGGAGGCAAGCGCGCGTGTGTTATACGTGCCAGAAGCCGGGTCACTTTTCGGCGCAGTGTCCAGAAACAAAAAGAGAAGTCGTGTGTTTGTCATTATGTAGCACTGACGAGAACATGAAGCTTCTCGAGCCTTACATGCGAGACTTCCTCGTGAACGGGAAAGAGTGCCGAGTGCTTCGTGATACCGCAGCTACAATGGATGTAGTTCACCGCTCTTACGTAGAACCCGATATGTTCACGGGCGAGCGCGCATGGATCAAGCAAGCCGTGGAAGCTCATAGCGTGTGTCTGCCCGTAGCAAAAGTGCTTATTGAAGGACCTTTCGGAGCACTTGAGACGGAGGCCGTAGTGTCATCTAGGCTGCCCCCCCAGTACCCGTACCTATTTTCGAACAGGTCCGATCACCTCCTGCGCGAGAAGGGGCTTTTGTTTGGTGAGGCTAGCGTTCAGGCCTTAACCAGATCAGGAGTTCGGGAGCTCGCTGCAAAGGCGGTAGTTGCGGGGCCGACGTTGTCGAACAATGAGAAAGGGTCGGAGGCGCAGCAAGCTGATATTCAGAGCACGTCCGAACTGAATAAAATTGAGCCTGTAGCGTTGAAGGCACCAGGTACTGGAGATGAAATGCACGACACGGGAAAGTTAGAAGAGCTTCCGGTCGAGCTTCCGGGACTAGGCTCAGTGACGAACAGGGAAGACACTGATCAGGTCATTAGTGACTTACTCAGTAAAGCACCGCTGTCGCCTGAGCAGAAAACCGAACTACACCAACTCTTACAAGAGTTTCAAGGTCAGTTCTCTGAGAGGCCTGGTAGGACTTCTGTCCTTACTCATGATATAGAACTTACCTCCCCAGAGCCAGTACGATCCAAGGCGTACCGGGTGTCACCCCGCCAGCGCGATATTATGGAGGCTGAGGTAAAGAAAATGCTACAGCTCGGTGTTATTGAGGCGGGTGAGAGTGATTATACCTCCCCTTTGATTTTAGTTGAGGTACCGGGCAAGGAACCTCGTCCTTGCGTCGACTACCGCAGGCTTAATTCTATCACTAAGGATCAAATTTATCCGATCCCTAACATCGAGGAGCGCCTTGAGAAAGTTAGTAGCGCTCAGTTTATTTCCACCCTAGATCTTGTCAGGGGTTATTGGCAGGTTCCACTTACAGAAGAGGCTAGTAGGTATGCGGCGTTCATTTCACCAATGGGAACATTCCGTCCTAAAGTTTTGAGTTTTGGTTTGAAGAACGCGCCATACTGCTTTTCAAGCCTCATGGACAAAGTGTTACGGGGACAGGAAGAATTTGCTTTACCGTATTTAGACGACGTAGCGATATTCTCCGCATCCTGGTCTGAGCATATGGCACACTTGCGGGCAGTGCTAACCCGCCTGCGCGAAGCGGGCTTGACAGTCAAGGCTCCCAAGTGCCAATTAGCACAGGCCGAGGTTGTCTACCTCGGTCACGTGATTGGACAGGGTCGTCGCCGCCCCTCTGAAATAAAGGTGGCCGCTGTGCGAGACTTCCCGCAACCGCGCACGAAGACCGATATTCGGTCGTTCTTAGGTGTCGCCGGCTACTATCAGAGGTACATCCCCAGGTACTCCGATATCGCGGCTCCCCTGACGGATGCTCTAAGAAAAACAGAGCCCCAAACAGTCGTCTGGAGCGAGACAAAGGAAAGAGCTTTTAGCGCCTTAAAGAGCGCCCTAACAAGCCAGCCTGTGCTACGATCGCCAGACTACACAAAAGGGTTCGTTGTTCAGTGCGATGCTAGTGAGCGAGGCATGGGCGTTGTACTGTGCCAAAGGGACAATGGAGAAGTGGAACACCCCGTCCTGTATGCTAGTCGTAAGCTGACCTGTCGTGAGCAGGCGTACAGCGCCACTGAGAAAGAGTGTGCGTGTCTCGTGTGGGCCGTTCAGAAATTGTCATGCTACCTAGCCGGCTCGAGGTTTATCATTGAGACGGATCACTGCCCTCTCCAATGGCTGCAGACCATATCTCCCAAAAATGGCCGCCTCCTGCGCTGGAGCCTCGCTTTGCAACAATATTCCTTTGAGGTGCGTTACAAAAAGGGGAGTCTCAACGGTAACGCCGATGGCTTAAGTCGAAGCCCCTAACGTAGGAATCCGCCTCAAAGTTGTTTGTTACTGATGTTTTCTTCCTGAGGCAGGATTTTTAACATATTGCTTTTGTTTAGTGTTTCTAAGTGATTATGTGCTTTCTAGTGCAATTTTCCAATTTGTGGACGCGTTCTGAGTGCTGCTTGACTACTGTAAGGAACTAGGCAGTAGTATAAAAGGGGAAAGAGCCTGGCAGAGCTTAGTGAGGGTTGTCTCGTGCTTGCTGACTGAGCGGTTGCGTTTCGGCGTAGTTCTAACGCTTGCTGGGAACGAGCACAAAAATGGCAACTCTCCCGAAGTCACTTTGCAGTGTCCGGTGTGATCCTGAACATGTGAACGAGGCCTTCTCTGTGCGCTGCGCTCAAGCAACGTCGAGGGACGATCGGTTTCGATTACGAGCATCATCGAGCGACATCCCTCTGGACAGCGGATGCAGTCCCCTGACCATCGGGATCTCCTTCTCCCGGCGGGGCGGTCTGTTACGTCTCGCCTACGACGCGCGGTATAGCCGGCGCGGATGCAACGGACGCCGCGGCTTCGTTCATCGCGGCCGCAACGCCTCCCGCCAAGCGCGTCCAGGCATGTTTCAGTGCCACGTGTCGTCGTGCGTGCGTGTGTGTGTGTGTGCATGTTTTGCCCACGCTTGTCAAAGCGCGGCAGCCGGGGAGAGGAGCTCCCCAACTGGGAGGCGAGGAGGTCTGACCGGCGCCGGCCTGGCGGACGCGCCCGTCACGTCTGGACATGTTCAAGCGTCGCCGTATCGGACGCCTCTTCCCAAGCCGTTCCCTCTTGCCCTCGACTCCGAGGGTATAAAAACGCCGCTGCCCCGGACGCCGAGAGAGACTTCGATTCCTTCCTTCGAGTAACGTGGTCGCCCTGACCGGCTGCTCTTTTGGCGATGCCAGAATAAACAAGTTGTTCTGTTGCCAGTCGACTCATCCTTTGCCGGGACCTTCGGATGTTTCCAGCTTTGCCCCAGGCCGCCAGGCCAACGCTACCCTTGGGGCTTGCAACCCAAATGCAACACCTGACAATGGAGGCGGCAAGTGCGCGACGCGTCATCGTGCCACGGTGCGGTTAAGTCTGCCTCACTGGTAACGCCTACACATTTCCTTAGAGTCCATAAGGATGACTGCCGGTTGGCAATCATAACATAGATGGTCCAAATCACAGCCCATGACGACTCGATGTGTTACAACAATAACATCTGCCCGGTGAGTGAAAGCACCCGCTGAAAGAGAAATGATAAAAGCAGTACTCTGTTTCATTTTCTCAGTGGAATGCCTTGTGGCTGCGCCGACTGCTTCGGGCGGCGCGGGTTTTGAACTTTGTCGTTGGGATTGTAATTTACTATGAACATTTATTTATTTTGTTTTGTATTTCGTTAGAGTGGCCAATCCTCATAGAGGCTGTAGGTTAAAAGCCCTCGCAGAAGACGAGAAAGAAGAAAAGAGATGTGGAGGACAACTACAACGAAGCAGTGCGCCGAACGTGATGCCGCTCGTAACTATCACGTCCGTCCTCATCATGGTGTATTGCGTTATACGAAGAACGAGGCTTCCGCTAATCAAGCTGCACCCTCTTATTTCTAGGTGAGCAGCTCGTGATTTCTCTATATTTGCCATTATGGTCTTGCGAAAGGTGCGGTACAGGCTGTTATGCCGACAAACTGTTTGTTCGGCGCGGTCTATCGGTGATACATGAAAGATACACACAGTCCATTTTTGGCATCCCCCCGGTCCCAGCGCATCCTCCGCCCTAATCACGCATACGTCTGTTCGCGCCAGCACTTGTCACGTGCTGTCACCCTGATCAGTTGCCGACAGTTCACAAAAATTTGTTGGAGGCACTTACGATATCTCTTACCCACGTGAAGGCGAAAGCCGTTTGCGACTCATTGCACTGATTTCAATTTTCCGCGCTTGAATTCATTTCATGACAGAGAAGAGCAGCTGGCACGAGCGTGGCGCCACGTAACCTAGGTCACGTGACACGTGACAAGGTCACGTGACCTAGGTGGCAAATGTAACGGCGGACACCGCGAGGTCACATGATCAGACGGACGGTCACCACGAGTATGAGCCATTAAAGGCTTTCGCCTTAATAGGTTAATTTTAAAAGTAAGAGGATCTTTTTGCTGTGATATCCTAACATCGAAGCCCACAAGTAAATTGTGCGCTCTGACGTGCAGGTGGAAGACCCCTGTGTTCCTTCTGATCGTGGCAAGTGCAGTTCTCTACGTCGCTCGCAAGGAAGTAAGCCTATTGAGACGAGACCATCGCCTAGGCCAAATACAAAAGCCTCAGCGTTTCTCCAAGCCCTTACTACCCCAGCATCAAGTCTCTGTAACGATAAACAGCGGCCCTTTGCAAGGAATAATAGAGACCACGTCAGAAGGTGTCCTAGTCCGTGCTTTTCTGGGGATTCCATTCGCCGAATCGACGGCAGGTCCAAACAGGTTTCGGAAGCCCGTTCCAGTTAGAGCCTGGAAGAACACCCTAAACGCAACACACACAAGGCCTCCGTGCGTGCAGGAGTCCTACTTCTCGCAAGCCATGCGCATCGACAACGCCAACACAACCGAGGACTGCCTGCACCTGAACGTCTGGGCGCCGATCCAGAAGCACCCCAGGGAGCCCAAGAAGACAGTAATGGTCTACTTCTACGGGGGGTCATTCACTCACGGCGGCAACAGTTATTTCTTTTACGACGGCCGATACATTTCGGGAATAGGGGACGTGGTACTCGTCGTTCCAAACTACCGGCTCGGCGCTTTCGGGTTCCTTAACGCCGGCACTACCGACGCACCCGGTAACGTAGCGCTGCACGACCAGATCCTGGCGCTGTCCTGGGTCAGGGACAACATCGCCGCATTAGGCGGGGACCCCGAGCGAATCGTGCTGTTCGGCCAGAGCGCCGGCGCCATATCCGTGAGCTACTTGCAGATATCGCCCAAGACGCGCCACCTGTTCAAGCGTGCTATCCTGCAGAGCTGCTCGGCGCTTGTGCCGCTTCCTGAGAACAGTGGTGAGGCGGCGATCGCCAATGTGAAGCACGTAGCGAGTGCCACCAACTGCACGAGGCTTTTCGCCAACGGCAGCTTGTCGACTACGGACACACTGGCCTGCCTGAGGACCGTCGACGCCAAAGTCCTTGCCAACGTTAAGGGTGCGCTCTTCTACCCGAGCTTTTACGACGAGGTCCTTCCGCAAGCGCCAGTCGAGTTGATCAAGGCGGTCGACTTCGCCGACCGCGAAATGCTCATCGGCAACACGCTTCGCGAAGGAGACATGTTCTTCGACGCTATATTCAAACAGAACCGCTCGGGCACCTCATCCAGCGGGTCAAGCCTCAGTTTAGAAGCCATAGGAAAGGCTTACAACTTCTTTTACAAACGGATCGGGTTCCTTCAGGCGGTGTTCACACTTGCGCAGATCCAGAGGCTTTACGACTTGACAAGCGCCACCTACGAGGGTTTCAAGGACGCTATTGGCGATATTCTTTTCAACTGCCCGACCAAGTTCTTTGCTGACTACTTTGCGGAGAGGAACGGCACCGCTTTCTACTACGTGCTGACACCTAGGCCATCTTTCAGTGCCTGGAACTCTACGGCTGCCACGCACACGGATGACGTGTCGATTTTGTTCGGAGTTCCGTTCATGCTTCCCGGGAGGGCGACTGATGCGGAAAGAAAACTCAGTAAGCGACTGATTCGGACATGGACAACATTCGCCAAGACCGGGTAAGTACGGTTACCTACGCTTCTGTGGTGCTTCGATGTGAACTAAGTTTGTGGAGCTTATCGCACATCGCAGTGTCACGTTTCACAGCACAGCTGTTAAGCGCCGGTTCTTTGGCTTGGCGGTGTAGTGACTGGGAGAGCGAGCGCGGGAGGGCAATTGCCATGACAACCAACAAGAAAGAGGAGGTTACCGTAGGAGGAGGAAGGCTTGGCGGCAGGAAAGGAGGAAAGTGGCACGGTCCGTCTGCGCCGGCTGCTGCTGCGCTGCGCGCGTGGAGTGCCGGACTATAGAGGAGTGTTAGGCAAAGAATGATAATGTGTGGTGAAAAAAAAGTGGTCTATGACTGTTCGAGTACACATACCAGGTGTCTCAGTTAAAATTGATCAAGCTTTTAAAAGAGACGGATTGTCTTAGCCCACTGAAACTGATTGAGGGCTGCTGAAAGTCGCGTGCCCTACTCTACAGTAGTTTTACAGCGATAGCTGTTAGGCGCCCATCCTTGGCTTGAGCGTCGTAGTCGTCCGCCGTCGTCGCCGTCGAAGTAACCAGTGGGTGCGTTTGTGATCGGGTGGATGTCCGGGCGGATGTAATTAACGCACCCACCGGTCATTGACGTAATCGCATTATATTACGGTCAACCTGGGTCGCAAAAGCCTACAGGTGGCTCTGGAACAGCCGCCTGCCAGTGCAGGGCTACATCAATTGACCACTACACCAGTGCTATATGAGGTCACTGTATTATTTATACCTCAAAATATCCCCAAAACTAAACGCCTAATCAGCGTTCGCTGAATCTCGCGTTACATAGTCGTAAACGTCCTGCGAGTTTTTTTTTTCGTTTTCTAATGTTAATTAAGTAGTAAAGCCGAATTAGCTAACTTTTAGAGTATTTTCTTTGGAAGTAATGTGTTCATTCAGAAGTTGTAGATCGTCTTGGAAAACAGCTGGCTGAAATGTTTGCGCCAAGGTACCATTTACACAGCTTTATTTACTGGCCTGAAAAAAAAAAGCCATCATGTGTCAGTTACAGGCGCATATCCTTTGCACCAGTGCATTTGTAACGCCCCGCAGGGGGGAGAATTCAAGAGAAAGGCGGATTTTGTTTTCTGAGACGTGTCTTGGGATACTGAAGCAGCTGCACCTTGGTAGCTTTTGTATTTTGCGAGTTTTCTTCTACGCAAATGGTACTTCGGTGCAAACGTTTCGGAGAAATGTTTTTTCTACGCGATCTGGAACTTCCACATTGACACTTTATTTATGCCACCAGAATGAAGAAAACGTCAGCTATTTTTCGTTGCTGATTATATTTCTAGAACGAAAAAAATGCCATTGACTTGGCCGTGCGACTCGGAACACTACTCAATTGGTTTCACTCGACTCAGCTGGTCATTCCTAATTTTTTAAAACATTGATTACGTATCTCCCTCTCGAATTCTTTACTTCAATACATCGTGATATGAAAATACTTCAGCAGCAGCGCTGACGGTTTGTATTACCGAGTATAGTAATGTCCCAGTGCGTTTTTTACTTACATTTATAAATGCATGCGCACGTTCAATTTCCTGATACGCTGTGGCCAATTTGCCAGCAGCATCATTGTTAAAGTATCGACCTCTCCATCGCCTGCACACTTCAACGAAAGAGGGAATGATTCGGCTGTACTGTACACGCACTCGATGCTAATACGTTCATTGTTTACTAATTTGTTCCGGCATATTTTAGAGGAGGGTCATCCGTGCTATATAAGTAGCTGACATAATCAAAGTTGAAACCGTTTTCTTTTGTTTTCTAGGAAACTTCCAAGAGTGAAGGGCAGACCATGGCCATTGTATGCTGGCAACGGCAGCGTCGCTATAAACGCAGCCAATTTCTCTTTCCTGAGAACTTTCAGAAGTGTACACTGCCAAACATTGAAGAGTTTTATCATTGGATCAAAATAAAAAGCCCTAGGTGCAAGTTATCAAATTTCAGGGCACGAAAGCATGTACGCGTATTAGTTAGTCAACCCTGGAGCATTGTCAGCGTCATGCAGCGTATAGGTTTTGAGTTTGCAGCTCTCCTAGGGTGAATTTCTCAGGCCAGTCTTAGTTTGCTTCTGTGTACCAGCGAACTTAGAACTTTAACCGTACACACTGCATAGTTTCTTATTCAGTGAACCCAATTACGACTTAACGAATGCATATCCTGCGTCATTCGCCACGCAGATTAGTACAGTTCAGAATGTATCGATGATGCTTTATTAGATTATATAGCTATCAGCATTAGGTGCTATGTACTGTTAATAAGCTGAAATTTATAGTATAGAGTTCAGCAGAGAAATACACTGGCTCCTCCAAAGCAGTGCTTGACCATATGCTTAAATTGAAGCTTCATATATGCAGTGTGATTTTCATTTTGAATTATTTCTACTGCTATTTTTTGTAGTTTCCGATGTCTGGTAGGAGAGGACATTTGAAGGAGTGGGGAGGAATGACAACGCACTTACAGAATGTGACATGACACAGTTTACTATAACAACTGATGGACCGACTAAGTTAAAACAAATTTACACTAAACTGGATGCCCAAAAAATGTTCCTTTGCTTTGTGTTACTTTGCTTATCACCTCAACTGTGAGTTTGCGAATTAAAACTGTTCTTCTATTCCTTAAAAAGTCTAATATCACTTGCACTGTGTTTTGAATTATGCTTAAGCTATTCGTACTGGACATCACTATTGGTCATATTTAATAGAAACGAGGTTGTTTACTTGGACTACCTGTATCGAAAAATCTCATTTGAATTGATTAGTGCCTCTTATGAATTGATATGTGCTGTACACGTGTTCTGTATCGCGTGCCTCTTTTGAATTCATACGTGTTACGAGTTGAAACGTGCCACTTGTCATGAAAGTATCTCATATGATTTCGTATGGGCTGCATACGAGTTCATACGAGTCACAAATTTGTCTCGTATAAACTTATATGTAATACACCCAACTGCTACGAGCCACACGTGTGCACACGTCGGCTCAGAGGTGTCTTCTATAAACTAAAACCAGCCTTGTATGACAAAAATGTTGACTCGAGTCTCTCTTATAGGCTCGCGTGTGTATCGTGAAACATATTGAAAAGAAGTGTCTGACCAATGTCGAACCAGTGCGTAAAAAAAAAAAAACAGTGACTGCTTCGCAAAATTTTCTTTCTGTTTCTTAGATTTTGCCGTCTTTCATGCTTTTAATGCAATCTAGCCGAGTTTTCGATCACCTGACGCTTCGCGATGTGTTTACGCACATTATGAGTTTAGTTGGAAGGTGAATATGGCCTTCTCTGCTTCATTGAGCGGTTGTATAGCTATGTAACCCACAACGCCCGATATTTTCGCGACAGAGCTTCGTGTGTGACAAAAAATGGCTGGCGGTTTAGCATTGCTAAACACGAAATATTGTAAAAGTATGGGTGGACACCACCGCCGCGTACCTCAAAGCGCGGTTGAGGTGTCCACCGGCCCAGGGAGCCAGTTATGCGCCTTTACTTTCGTCAGAATCAGCGGAGTCTAAACCCTGCGCTGATTTCGAGAAAAAGAATGTGGACGCCACCGCCTACTCACAGCGCGGTTGAAGTGTCCGCTTACCCAGTGACCCAGTTACACTTGCTATTCAGAGGCTTCACACATACGGACACCGCTGAAACCAGGGGAGTGCGGCTAGACGTGCTTTCGCACTAAAATACGGACGTTATTAGAGCACGACCAAAAAGTCGGTGCTGTGAAAATTATATTCCACGGTGTTTCCTTGCTTATAACAGAGCGCATCAAGGTTCACAATATCAGTGGCACCCGTCGAGATCCTGCAGGAAGCTTCGGTACTTCATGGACAATCGTCGGCCGCAGTATCTTCATTTGACGCAAAGAACCAGGCACTCTTGAAAATATATAGTAAGAGATGTGATACTGAAATAATTCTCCTAATTCTAAGGCTGGTGATTCAAGTGCTGCTTGTGGCCCGTTTCTTTGTTTTAAACATAATACCACTTTTTTACTGTTGTACTTTTTCAATTGTACGACAGACATTTGATAGCCCAGAATTTTTATTCCAGCCGAGCTTCCTTCTCCCAGCATAATTACTTAACTATGAAACATATATGAGTAATAATTCGCTAGAGTTGTGATGAATCACGGCGAGACATGTATGGCTGACAGCTTGTCGTATTTTTAGGGCGAAATTACTCCTCCAGACGCACCCACCACGAGCAAGAAACTTGCCTCGTGTGATCGGAGTAACTCGGGTTAGCTCGGGTTAGTTCGGAGGAGCGTCGCGCAAGCGGCAGCCAATCGGAGGAAGCTCGGGAAAGTTCGGAGCAGTGTCGACACAACTGTAACCAATGGGAGGAGGGCGTCGCGTCAACTGGCGCCGAGTGGAGAGAGGACGATGAAGAGCGAGAAACGTGGTTGCGTGCACGTGCAGATGCTATAGAAAGAAGAGGCGAAGAATGAACACATGTTTTCCATTGGCGCTTCTTTGCTTGGACGAAGTGACAGGAGTGTGCGCTCTGCTGTGCAAAATTTTCTTCAAGAAACGCAGCGAATCCCATTCTAATTTATTTTTTCCGCTCTCAGTCAGTACGACATTGAACCATTACAGGCATTGTATACTATTATGCACATTAAGAAATTTTCCCGTCTTCGATCTCCAAGTTAACAGGACCCCTGTCCTTGCGTCTTCCAATCTATCAGCCTACATGCTATTACCACTCTTTTTCCCGCCAAAACTTTCCTGTATCCAGCAATTAACCGCCTGCGTCTTGGCCACTCCCCCGCAGTGGGTATGTGCCAGCATTGTTTGAGGCCTACCTACCTACCTACCTTTCGTAGGTCTACTCGGTTTGACTACGTTAAAGCATACCGTTTTTTAATGCAAGAAAACAAATCTCACAACAACACGTGTTCTATTTCCCCTTCCTGATGAGTTATACATTCCCGTGAATGTCAGCTGGATGCAAGTAGTTCACTTCAAGAACCACGTTCTGCATTTTTTAAAGATTTCCAAGCGGTAATGTTGTTGCGTTGAGGACTTCCAATAATGCGTAAGTATGGTAATGCCTGCGCACTGCTGGAGCAGTTAAACGAACTCAGGACGCACATACAGATCGCTTACATGAAGAATAACTAGGCGGGCCCAGTGCATGTTGATGGCATCCGTCAAGCTAATTAACGCTGGCTTGTTGCGGTGTTAAATCTAGCAAACTGACATGCGAGTGAAGTCGCACTTCGGTCACGCAAGCTATCTTACCGAACTTGTGATTAAATAGCTAATTCCAAACAGCACGCTTCCTCTCTGCATAGTAAAAAGTTTTAGATGCACTAAACTCGCTAGCAACAACAAAAAGTGGTTGTCTTTTAGACCTTCACTTCCAGCTTTTCTGTACAAATACAGCGTAAAACAGTAGATAGCCAGTCAGGTCAGATTTTCGCCCTTTAAAATTCACGGCGGACTACATACAGAGCTGCCGTCAGGATGCATCTCCAAGCAGGAACCTACGTTATTTTCATCTGTACCTGTCGGTATTGTTTCGGCTCGGCTACGTGATACCACCTTCCTTCTCGTTCCGACGTGACCCGAGCGAGAGAATACGAGAAGGCGTACGAAGCAGCATCAAGCACAAATGCGACGCTTGTTACAGTAACTGTTCGGGCTCCCAGGACGCCCGCGCAGTTTCATCCGCCTACTGTACACCTGAGCTTGGAGCGAACGAATAAGACAAAGGAAGCTGCGGGGGCGTCGCGCCAAACACGGGGCACCGCTGCTCCGTGCCAAAGCCTAGCGGAGGCGGCGAGCCCAGTGTTCCGGCGACGAGCGCAGCGCGCCCTGGGGGTCTCAAGCCCCGGAAATATAAATCCGGGCCTCGTGTTGTCGGCGGACGTGATTCCAGTTATGGGCTTTGTTCGGGAGGCTGGCCGGGGGTGCGCCCGTGTAACACCAGCGAACGGGGCTCGCGTTCCCTCGCGTTGCAGCTCGCATCCGCCCGGGATCCCGCGATATCTTGTTCCTAATGCTATGACAAATAAGTTGAACACGGCTTCCGCTCTCCCTCCTCCCCCCACCCCCCTCCCAAACCTTTTCTTCCTGCTTTCTGCTTTTCTACTTTCTTTGTTTTGCTTATCGATTTCTTATTTGTATGTGTGTGCGTGTTTACTGTGCGTACACCCCTTCGTAGAGTGCACTAAAAAGTGCCAGTTCCAAGAGCAAGACGGGTTGCCTCACTTGCTGCTGCAGGCACCCATTTGTTTGTGCAGGAGGGCGATTTCACTTTTTGTGCCTTTGGATCAACGAAGCATGTTTTAGAAGCGAGTAGCCAATTTTTGTATTCGATGTTTACGGCAAGGCACTTTCTTTGTAGTTTTTTTTCGGCTCAAAAAACGAAACAGGCGTCAAGATAGAGATTTACGTAGGCGGGCGCTTTTTTTCCGCGTGTTACTGAAAAACATGTGAAAGGCACTCTTTTAAAACGTGGTGCCTGGCTGCGCTAGTTATATTCCGTTTAATGGCATTTTTTTTAAGAGCTTAATGACATTGAAATGATCTTTTTCAGATACGCGATGAGTAACTGAGAAGTAAAAGAATAGAGATCTCTTCTGAACAACTAGGTGCTTTACAAGGCAGTAAAATATTGTCAAAAACTTCAAGCATGGTTTTTAGGAACGGCACGCAGTTGCATAGTAGATGCTCATCTGAATTTATTCACTGAGGCATAGTATCTTTTAAAACGAAATCTATACTCCTCCCGTACAAAGCTGAAGGTCATGTGGTTATAAAATTTGGCCTCATTAGGGGGAGCGCAGGCTTGGCTCTGACGTCATGCCACGTGACTCGCCACGTCTCGCCTCGCCACAGCTGTGTGTGCTAAGCCGACGGCACTCTCGTAACTGCCGGAAATCGCGTGTCGCGCCGTTCGCTATACAAAAGCATGAGGCGTGTGCTTACATTGGTGTGCTTGCCTTAATAGTGCTTTCGCTCGTCTTACGAAGTTCATCCGGGTTGAATAACAGTAAATTTTTTAAAATCCTGCATTGTTAGCTTTGGCAGGGACAAAATCTTTCATCTGGGCACCTACACGTTTACCTGCTCCTAAAATTCTTGTATCCAGCTTTCGCTACAATTGATCACTGCAAGAGCCACAGCAATTTGCCCTTCACTTTTCACGAATTGTAGTGAACTACCTTGAACATTAGAAAAGAGCCGAGGAGTCCACTATTTCTGTCTTTATCACTTTCATCAGCTTCTCTTTAGGCATGCAGATAGGTTCGTGCATTCAGCGCAGACAGAGCATCAACAGTCGGCTCGATATTGATTAAGGTTTACCATCGCTTAACTGTGGTCTGCAGTGTAGGGGCGCTCTGGCTGCGTTTTGAGTTGTCCTTCGTATAGGAACACATCGCACCTCGAAAAACAACCCCAAATAAGCGATAACGGTGCACAAAAGCCTCTCCTTTACGCCTTCTGTTGGTTGCATTCTTGCTCTGCAACCTGCGGAAACGTTGAGACATTTTAAACTGAGCCTTCATCTTCCCACAGTTGGTGGAAGGTGGATTCAAGTGTGTGCATGCATTTGAGGGTTGTTGGATCTGATGCTATATACAAGAGCGCAAAAGCGCCAGGGTGACTGTAGGTATAGGAAAAAAAAACGTACTTAAACGTCATGTTTAAATTTCTTTTTCTCAACCACAACCTACAGCTAGCTTTTTCAGTTGTGCTCATTTTATTCCTTATTTCTTCTGCGTGAATAAAATGTTGGGGAATAGCCCTGAGCATATATCGAGTGGAAACTTACCTGATGGCTTTTGTGTTTCGTCAGACGGTTGCATTCAAGTATGCAGATGTTACAAAGTTGCCTCAACCAAACTAAAAATGTATTGTATGCAAAAACACCAGAAGAAAGAAAAAATTTCTCGTTTTCTATTTCCTATTGTTTTTTCGCAAAATGTTATTTGCACGCGCCTAAGCGAGTTTTCGTGAGTATACTCAGCCACCGCCTGTGTGTCTCTGAAAACGGAGCAAAGGCGATTTGCGGCGAATGAAACAGGCTTGCTTTTCCTTTGCTCCCCCCTCCCCCCGTTTTTTTTTTTTTGACACAGTAGCTGTAGCTCGTTTCGCAATAAGTTGCTCACTTGAGTTTCATGTAAGAGATCCAGCATGCTCTATTCACTCCCTATAGTGAAGCGAGAATTTGCATTTTGTGATAGATGCGCCAACGCGCGCTCAACAAAAGCGCCCACGTTCAGTACAGGCATTGCTCAGGCATCATTTTTATCGAATATCGATAGGCTTTTGCAACATATCTAAAGCTCTACCGGATGGCACGCCAAACCAGCCGGAAAAGAAAACCCGAAAGGGAACAGGGCAGTGAACCTGACAAGGGTGATTCCGGTCGGCAGGAGCGCATGAGAGACTTGGGATGAAAGGAAGAAAAAATGATCATCAATCACAAAAAAAAAACGAAAAGTACTTAAGGATGTGAAAAAAAAAGAGGAAAAGTGCGCACTGCGCGACGGAAACCTTTGCAGCGCCGTTACTGGCCACGCGACTTCTCTGACGGTATAAATTGCGAAACTGCACTCTTGACACCTGTACTGCGCCGGTCAACCGAGAATCCCTCGCTCCGGTTGGCTGTCAAACCTGTCGCGTAGGACGTAGGGAGGAAACGTCTCCTCCGAGAAGGCTATAGGCCAGGTGGGTACATGAAGACGCATTGCCACATGTGCTGCAACCACCGCGGCTGCAACGAATTGCTTACACCCGTGCACTGAGGTACGGTCGTTGTTTTTTGCACAGCAAAAATAACTGAAAAACTCGCGGCATGATTTTGATACTCGGTAAGCTGTTATTGCTGCGCAGCTGTCATGGATGGCTTCTTCGACTGAATGAAAAAAAATTGGTAGTTATGTACTTATTATTCATGCTAACTGAAGTTTTAAAGCGGCTTTCGAAGCTGGATCTTGACCGCTTCGGCCCTGCGCTGGCGGAGCGTTTACTATTACGAATAGTTAGTGTGCGTAAAGGTCGGTAAGTTCCCCACTGCTGCCCAGGTGTCCGCCCTCCTCGTCGCTGTTAACACTGCTTTCCTTGAAGAACACACAACTCCTACGAAATGACATGATATGGAAAACATTTATTTTGACATTTTTTAAAGGTGTTGGCGGCCCTTACGGGCCGCTAGGCACTAGGATCGACCCTTGACCCAGGATGCCACACTTCGTTGCTGCTATGTTGTTGTTGTTGTTGTTGTTGTTGTTGTTGTTGTTGTTGTTGTTGTTGTTGTTGTTGTTGTTGTTGTTGTTGTTGTTGTTGTTGTTGTTGTTGTTGTTGTTGTTGTTGTTGTTGTTGTTGTTGTTGTTGTCGTGGCTCGACGTGCAAGGAATCTCTGTACATCTTCTTCCTCGCTGACCAGCAGGTGCTCCCTCTGCGTCACACTCAGGTTGTCTATTTTCAGATCCAACTCTGCATGCGGGCAAGTCCGTGTTACGTGTGCGAATGCTGGTTTCTCCTTGCACCACCGACATTCGTCGGCGTATTGTGTAGGTTACATATTGTGCAGTTTATGTAAGGCCGGGTAGGTGCTTGTCTGCAGCCTTCTCTAACTTACCGCCTCTTCTTTACTTAGCTTTTTGTGCGGGGCTGAGTTGCGCTTCCGTTGGCCCCTTTAAGGATCTAAGCTGTCTCAGTATGTGGGAGTGATAGGGTCGAAGGTGCCTGTGGTGCAGAGCACTGAGCCTGCCGGATTCACTAATCCTCGAGCTAACTCGTCCGCTACCTCATTGTCCCTCATTGCCTCCTGTCCCGGAGGCCACACGATTTCGCGCTTGCCGATGGTTGTGCTTCTTGGTGCCTTTTTCAGTATGCGGGTTGCTTCCCTGTTGACTCTGCCTCGCACGTAGTTCCTACAAGCTTGTTTTGAGTCTGTGACTATAACGAAATCTTGTCCTGTTGCGTTTCCGTGCGCGATTGTTAGAGCGATGGCGGCTTCTTCAGCCGCTTCTGTGCCTAGGCTTAGCCTACGAAGACGTGTACAGAGTGTCAGAGAGGCGTTTCAATGCGTCTGGCCGCGTGCACCGACCGCGTGTCCCGCCCAGTGACAACGAATGCTGCACGATCTTCCGATCACTCTTGGGTCATTCCATGCCAAACGTGCCAGAGTTCGCGCTCGACCCGCTTTAATCTTCTCGATAAAATTTATGCCTCTTTATTTAGCAGGCTAAAGTAATTACCCATAATAATTTTGGCTAAAAAATTTTCTGGACAAGTGACAGCCCTTCGAATTTCTTAGAGGAGTGCAAAAGTTGCTGTCAGGAAAAAATGCAAAAATCAAATATTTTAATTTTGAGCTTGAAAAGGTTTATAGATAATGAATATTTGTTGTGGTTTTTATTCGCAAAGCAGGAAATTTGTAGCGCATTTTTTTTGTGTTGCTTTATTTCATTATTTTTTCTTATGAAACACCCTTGTTGGAATTTTTTCAATACTCTTTCGTGACATTCGTGAGAAACATCACATGTTTCGTCGCTTCTCGATAATACGTACTATCTCATTAAATGGTTTAAAGTATAATACAACAGAGTATATTTAAAAAAAAATTTCGAACATGAAAAAAAAAGTGTGCTGGTGATGGTGGTGAAAAGCCTTTATTGAATGAAAGAGGTGAGGCTCTTTAAAGAGCCCCGCAATGGGTGGAGTCCTTATTCCGGGACCTCATTTGTCGAAACCGCCAGCTTAGTCCTCTTGACCGAAGCCTTTTGGCCTTGAAGGTCCGAACAGCCAAGCAGGGCCGCCTCCCATTCCTCTCTGGTAGGGTTGGGGTTGGGGGAGAGAGCTGAGTTGCGCTGACAAGCCCAAACCATGTTGTAGGTATCAGCCACCTTCCCACAGTGTTTGCACCTGCCAGTGAACGAGGGATCGAAGTGTTTTAGTACTGCCGGGCACAGCATTGTGTTCGTGAATAATCGGAGTAGAACGCGTTCGTTTGCTTTCCCCAGTCCCTTTGCAGGGGCCGGGGAGAGGCGATGCCTATCCTTATAATAGGATGTGATAGCTTTGAAGGAGAGTAAGCAGCTACCTTCAGGTTCCAGGTGCTCAGGAGCCAATGGGAACGCCCGGTGAATGAGTGCTCGGGCCGCTGCGTCTGCAGCTTCGTTTCCTGCTAGGTCCTGATGGCCCGGTGTCCAAACCAGGCAGCGAGGAGTAGGATCGGTATCCCGGCTGCAGTTCCTTAGTATTCGTTCAGCTAGTGGAGTTATCCAGCCAGCCCCATAATTGCTGCATGCCGGACGCGAGTCTGTTATTATGTGTTTGGATTTTGAATCAGAAGCAGCTAGGGCGATGGCGACCTCTTCAGCTTGTGTTGTGCCTGGGGCTCGAAAGGAAAGCCCATCCACCCGTATTTCTTGATGTACGACCGCGGCCGTGTACCACCCTCCGTGGGTCGGCCCAGCCACATCTACGTAAAAGACACCATGTTTGTTGCCATAGTGGTGCGCTAAGGCTTTCACCCTAGCCTGACGACGACCACTATGATCCTCCTTGTCCATCTTAGTGGGGAGGGGTCGAACTCTGACGGCGCGTCTCCAGAGTTCGGGCACTCGGACCCGCTCCTGAATGTGAAAATCATGTTGGATGTGAAGGCGGGCTAGCAAGTGCCGACCCGAATTCGTTTGGGCTAGCCTCGTGTATTGATTTGTGAGATGGGCTTCCTTGAGCTCCTGAAAAGTGTTCACCACTCCCAAAGTGTGCTGTGCAGCGTTTTCGGGCATCAATTTCGTACAAAGGTGTTTCTAGAAAAAATATAAATTGTAGCTCAATTGATAGCTAGTTGCATTGACATTTTGCTCAGCGATTTTTATCGGAGCCTTTTTTGTTTTAAGCGAGCAAAAAACTTTCGAAGTTCAGGGCTGCATCTCGAGCCATGGTTGCCCTGTACCGCCACTGCACTGCTCGGCATGCTTTTTCCGGTTCCCGAGAGCCATACGCTGCCCAGGAAGCGCGCTGCAGCAAACATTGAAGAGATAAAAATGCTCCGGGGGGCCCTGTGTCGTCAACGAAGCCTCTGTGCTGGCCGGCTGGAAAAATCAGGATCGGTCCACGACGCCATGACTACTGTCGCGACCGCTTAATGGCAGTGGCTGAGCACGCATGACGCAGAGAAACGATATCGCCGATCGCTAGGCAGCGCAAGCGCGGTGTTGTGATAGCGGCAGCAAGGTTGGTTCAGTAGGCGGCGCGCTGTACGCAAGACGTCAGCTACATCGCGACATCGGCAGTGCTTGTGGAGACAACACAAGAACCGATGCAAGCAAGTCAATCTGCGGCCAGTGAAAACTCTCGTGGAGGTGAGCCACTATATTTCAGTTATTCTCCGGCTATAAGCGTAATTTATACTGTAAATTAAACGGAAATTGCACGAGGCTATGTTCCTCGCGACGCGACGTACGAAGGTGCGCTTGTGCCGCTGGCACACACCCCGAAGCGAGCAGCCTTGGCTATAGAACAGCGAGTTTTCATTGTAGCATCCGTTGCTACCGCTTCAACATTGAGTCGCCTCGAGTTATCAAGAAAATATGACCCCACTAGAACACCATCAGGGTTGATAAAATGGATGATGAAAATCCCTCTTTGATACTATACTTCGATACTAAGGTGCTGGTACTATTAATAACTGATCGAGATATAGGCCACAACATCTTTTCTCTTTATAATAGCCGCCGCGTTGGCTGAGTGGTTGTAGTGCTCAGCTGCTGACCGTACAGAAGCGTGTGAGCGGCGTCACGGCCGTGTTCTGCAGTGCAGTGGCGGTACGGGGCAACCATGGCTCGAGGTGCAGCACTGAACTTCAAATTTTTTTTCTCGCTTAAAACAAATAAAAGACTCCGATAGAAAAAAAAAACGCTGAGCAAAATTTCAATGCAACTAGCTATCAATTGAGCTACAATTTATATTTTTACTCAGAATGCCTTTGTACGAAATTTATGCCCGAAAACACTTCACAGCGCACTTTTTCTATAAGTTCGACATTTTTTTCTGAAATATACTGTGTTGTATCATACTTATAAACCATTTACTGAGATAGTACATATTATAGAAAAGCGGCGAAACATGTGATGTTGCTCTCCAATGTCGTGAAAGAGTATAAAAAATTGCAAAAGCGATGTTTTTTGAGGAAAAATAATGACACAAAGCAACACAAAAACTTTGGGCTACAATTTTTTGGCAGTGCGATTAACACCCACTATGCATATTCATTAGCTCTAAAAATTTTCATGTGCAGCAGTAAAATATATGATTTTTTTTTCATTTTTAGTAAGACAAACTTTTGCACTCTGAGAAATTCGAGGGGCTTTCACATGACCAGTAAATTTTTTCGCCAAAGTTATTAAGGGTAATTAATTTAGCCGGTTAAATAAAGAGCCACAAATTTTATCGATAAAATCGGATGGGGTCGAGTGCGAACTCTGGTACGTTTGGTATGGAATGACCCTGTAGGAAGGGCTAAGTTTGGCCATATGGTCATATGGTCATATGACAAAGTTAGCGCGAGGCACGGGCAGCACCTGGCCACATGATCACTCACGGCCATACCAACGATCAACTCAGAAACAAACTAGTAATAGCTGCCCTGTTAATTAAACTTCCCGCTCAGATTCAATTAGGCCAAGTTAAAATTTTGTCTCGGGCTAGCTGGTACATGGTAGAAAACAAACAACAAACAGACGAAAACAGCGCAGCGTAACGAAGACAATAAAAACACTCACAAAGACAGGACGGGCGCTGATTTTACAAACCAGCTAGCAGAATATATACCAACAGCACTGGACCGCGTGATTATCAGGCCATCCAATCGCCTTTTTCCCAACATGTGGAACCCTCGGCGGAGTGCGCGAAAATTCGTCAGCCACACAGAACACAGCTTGAAAACAATCTCGTGTGGCAAACATCGCCACGATTTTAGAGAAGCTTCTATGTGAATTATTAGACGCGTGCATTTGAATAAAAAAAATAGCGAAGATAAGGGAATGTAGAGAAGAAAGCGTAAAAATGAGCGTATACGCAAGCGTGAGATAAAGGGGCCCACCAGCCGATGGGGGCAGGAGTGAAAGCAGCAAAAGGACTGAAATACGAAACTAAAACCTACGAAGAAAATACACTGTCACTCGGTAAAAAAAGTATGAAATTCAGCGCCTTGTGTAGGCCTAGACACACACAAGACAGCGTCCGTCCTGTCTTGTGTGTACCTTGCTTGTCCTCGTTTATTTGAGCTGTTTACGCCTGTCTAGCTTCACCTTGGTCTAATTCTCAATGGCTAGCAGGCAGGGAGAGAGGGACAAAGGGTAGTGAATGAGAGAGAATGAGGTTGTTCTCCGTCACGATATCCTACGATGTCGTTTACTCATCGAAGAGTTTCTCATGGAGCTGCAGAAGCATAAAAAAGACAGAAAAGAAGAGAAACTGCATGGTATTCATTTATCAGTTAGAAAAGCCATAACTCAGATGACAATTTTTAAATGGCCCGTCTCTTAATAGCCGCCCCTCATGGGACCTGTAGAAAAATACTAGAAGTATTGCGCTTTCGAAAGAACCCACCTTTTGTAGGAGGGCAGGTCAAGGCTCCGCAGAGGATGCGACAAGAAAGTGGATGTTGTTATTAATTCTTTCCTTAACCAAAAATTTGGTTAATAAAAAAAACATCTGCAATCTTCGATTAATGTCCTATGCTGAGACAAATCCGAAAGAAAAAAGAATCGGTACCGACACGTGCAGTTAAAAAAAGGGAACATTCGTATAGGAAAGCAGCACGAAGGAAGTCAAAAAGTAAACAAGAAAAAAAGAAGCAACTACCAAAGTAAGCAGTGGGAAAGGTAACAAAGAAAAAAAGGAAATATAAGAAAGAAATGAGCAGATCACAAAAAACTAAGTGGCGTCAGAATGCAGGAAACCCGGGCCCGCACTCGCATCGCCGGTATCGGACCGGAGTGAAAAGTTGGTTGTCGCTGTCCGACACGGGGCTGCCGGGTGACGGCGGGGAGAGCCTAAAACCAATTAACGGGCCTTCCTACAAGACGTCCGCGCAGAGCGAGCAGTGCAGTGTGATCAATCACTCGGATTGTCGCTCGCGCCCGGCTTAATACATTCGCCGGCGCCTCCCCCGCCGCCGCCTCGTCCGGACGGATGCTCCCCTCTTCCGTGCGCCCTTCCTTCACATCCGAGCAAAACACGCCGATATGTTCGCAAATGGCCGCCAGGGCGCGTGGACAACGACCTGCACAGAAGGGAGAAAAGGTTTACTGTAGCAAAAAAAAAAATAAAGTGATAAGTGAATAAACAGGGTGCCACTGTAAAAGCAAGCCCCGATAGCGAAGTGCACGTTAGGGTGCGGAAAATTTCCCCGGAGAGTTTGCGAACCGCAACAGGCGCTAACAGCGGAGCCCCGGCCTGCCCCACTGTCGCCGGTTTTATTGAGTTTGACCGTTGTAGCGAGCGGAGGAACAAAGGAATGGACGAGTAGAAAGAGGGAGTTCGGCTGAATTCGGCTGCGACAAAGAAAGGCCGCAGGAACAAGAAAAAATAAAAAGGCTTGATTGATTTCTGAGCGCTGATTACACCACATTAGGCGACAGTGGCCCGCGCCCCGGACCCGTGACAGAGTGGGCGACCGAGCATTTTGCGTCTTTCTGCACTTTGTCGAGGCCTTATCCCGATTTCTTGGCGCCGCTATAGGCTGATGTGTTGCCAACGCGAGGTTTGTCTCTTCTTCGTTTCGATCTGGTAACTGTAGCCTTCTGGGCCATATTTCTCGGATTTTCGCTGATTTCGACAATGGATTCAGAATAGAGCTTATGGTCTCCGTATTGCTGGTGTCTTAGTTTAATAGTTTCAAAAGAGAAGGGATTGTTAGCCACGGAGGCTCTCAGATAATGCGGGCGTCTTATTTAAGGCGCAGAAATAATTTGCCGCGTCATTTCTGGCATGTTTCAAAATGCGCTCTCGGTCGCAGGCTATTTCTTGATGTCTTTCTCATCCATCGAATTTGGCTGCACTCAAGAAAACAAGACTGAATTTGGACTGATCACATGTACATTTATTGAGCAAGTTGTTCTATTTTTCCCCCCGACCCGAGTCTTAAATCGTTGGAGACAGAAAAAAAAACAAATACTCAAAAGCGATTTAGAGTATTCAATTTTGCTGCGATATCTCATTCGCCATCTCGTATGATTCCTAATACGCTCGCCATTTCGACCGTATTTCGAGTCGGACTCCTTTAGCGCCATTACGTGCAGGGTCCTCAGTCCGGTGAAAACGCGGAACGCGCTGCAGTATCGTGTTACGGACCCAACAAAACATGAGTCATTTCGAGCCGGCGAAAAGAGAGTCATCTCGAGTTCCCGAAATTCCCGACGCATTGAGCGACGGCAGGGCCCGTCTCCGAGTAAAGGAAGGGGGGGCGAGCTCATCCCCAAGCTTGCTCAGCGCAAGGCGAAGAACTTCGGAGGCACGGCGGCGGAAGCATCGATTGGGACATTGACGGCCGATGTCAGGCGAGTGCTTTTTGGTATACAGGGAGCAGCACGCCAACTCGAGATTAACTTCGCTCGGGCGGTTCGATTTCCTGGCCTCTCCGCCGTTCCTTCGTCCAAGAAGAAAAGAAAAGAGGGCAAGGGGAAGAAGCGGTAGCTCTCTTCGTAGCAGGCAAAAAGCCAGAGTGCACTTTGGAACCGGCTCGAAGTGAGTGCGTGCGTGTGTGGCGTCGATTTTACGACGCGCAAGGACACGCCGGCGATGGTCATTTCGCGAGACGTAAAATTGTGTTTTGCGATACTCACGCAAGGGGATGATACACAGTCGCTTGAGATAAATCGATGAGGCGACAACATCGGGCTGCTGGGGGCTCGAACGACAGGCGTTCTTTGTTTTTGTTTTGTTTCCAGGAGCCCTTGTCGGCGTTGAAGACGATGGCGAGGCTAGACGGGGAGATTACACTACCGGCTATCTACGGCATCTGTCTGCTACAGCTACGGCGTGGGCTAAAAGAAGCCGTAGCCCCTAATATGCAGTGATTTTGTTTCTCAACGTATAACAGCGCGCGGTGCTTCGAAAGTCTTTGCATCGGGCTCAAGCTTCTTTCAGTCGACAGGACAAAAAAAAAAAAATGACGGCTCGATTATATCGTACGGCACTTTTTAGAGCAGTTTCCAAGCTGAAAAGAGGCGTTGATTACACTGAATAAAGCGATTCTTCTTATGTTATTCTAATCAGTAGTTTTCCCTAATCGGCCTACGCGTAACAAATGTTGATAATAAGCTTTGTAAGTGAAGCTTGTAAGTGAAGGAGACATAAAAGGCTCCTTTTCCGATTAGAGCGCTCTCAAATACTGAAAGGTCCCCAGATGACACTAGAGTGGTCGACTCAGTCGCATCGCGGCCCCTTGTACTCTTACGCATTGCCCTCCAAGAGTAGGTGGCGCCATCTACAATCTTAAGGAGCATTTACCAGAGCTTCAAAATGTTCATTGCCAAAGAGCGAACGATGTCGCCTTAGACGACACTTTAGGGGGACTGAGTGCGTCTTTCACAAGGGCTTGTCAGGTAGGCTTTTAAGCCTTCGTCGCTTTCTTGCTTTCGTTGACATAACTTTATTTGAGCGGAAAACACTGGAGCGAAGATTACATTCTTTGTTCACCACAGCCCTTACGCGTGTTATGGGCCAGTAGCTCCCGATGCGACAAAAAGAAAAAAAAAACTCAGAATCGCAGGATTCCCCAGCGGCACGCTTGTACATTGCTCTGAGATATTGCGCGGCAACTCGAACACGTTCGCTCATAAGCCTGTACAGGTCGCGCAAGACAACCTCACTTTAAGGTACGAGCTTGTGTCTTTTTGATTTCTTTCTTTTTGAGCCAGGATATCCCCAGAAGCTCTCTCCAGGAACCGGTAAAAAGGAAGTGTTCAGAGCGAGGCTCGTTAAGCAAACGCGAACCTACGAAGCTCGCACGCACATGGCCCAGAAGCTACACGTTTTCAACTTGAGCGCCTTGTACTTATTTGAAACCTAGACGGTTGCCATTAGATCGTGAGCCCAAGACAAGAAAGAAGGCGTAATGGCCTCTGCAAAGTGCACACGCCACTCGTCCGGGAGAAGTACAAAGCTGAGCACGAAGGAAAGGTCATCCCGCTAATGGATGAATGAGGCCTCGCTTTTAAAATTACGACATGCAGTTCTCCCCATCTCGACGAGGGGGCCATGTAGACGTATTAAGGTAACGCGTGCATGCCGTAAGAGTGAGTGAGCATGTCATAGAGCTACTGGTGTTTACCCTTGCGTTAAGGCGCTCGCCTTCATGAAAGCTTAAACGCTAAGCACGGTGCGATTTTCAAGGGACGCGCCTCTAGAGCTTCGCTGATGCCTGATGACGTGTTCTTTGATGGCAGGCTTATGTTGAAGGCGTTGTCATTTGTGTGTTCTGCGCCATAAGCTATCAGGTTTAAGGTCATATACAAGAAAAGCTGCAGTAACACATGAGGGGCTGAGGGCGTTGGTCAGGTAATAAAGGAATGATCAACGTCGCCTTGCTATTCTTGGAATCTGCTCTTATATAAATCCTGTAATCCTCCCGTCACAGCCCAGATCACCTACACCTGAGAGGAAAAACGGAGATTCAAAGGTCCTGACGTTGCATTTTATGACAAAGGCTTAATTGCTTTGCTGAAATTTTAAAGGTCGCGATGTACCTTTCATCGCAAAACACACTGCGGTGCCATCGATCTACTGCGTTTAGAAGCCCACCAAGGTAATTCTGCGGCTAAGAGGCGGGCAGCTAAGCACGCTTTCAGCAGGCGATCTCATGGTCGCTGGTTCGAGCCCGGCTGCTGTGAATGCATTGCGCTGGAGGCTATGCGTTTAAAACTGTCGTATTCTAACAGCTTGGTAAACTTTGAAGAATCGCAGGTGGTAGAAATTGATCACGATCCCTGCACTACGGTTTGAATCCCAGCCAGCAGTGCTCCTTGGGCAAGTAAAAATCTAGTCAGCCAGACATTTTCCTTTGTTGAAATTTATTCTTGATTTCTAATTAATTTTTAAAATTTCAGTTCATTTCTCTCACGACGTATCATGCAACTACGAAGCCTAAGTAACCGTTACTCAGTCTAACAAAAATAAGTCAGTAATTTTAGATTACCGCTGATACCCCACAATAAACACACTGTACGAGAGCCGCTTTCAGCCTGCCAGGTATGCAAAAGAAAGAGAAAGAGAGACCAAACTGATGCAGTATTACAGGAAAAAAAAAGTCAGTAATGATGTGGTTCAAATAAAACCGAGGTTGTATTGAGTCGATCTCAAAGTCACATTTTCTTTCGTTTTCGTACCCATGGCTTAATATATAGTAGATTGACGCTTTGATTCTGCGGCAAAAAAAATTATGAAGAAATCTAGTTTCTGATTAATATGTCATCGGAAAGCCGTCAGCTACACCAGGCCTGTAGGAGACAGCCGGTAAATGTAACAAAAATTAACGTTTCCCATCAGTGAGTAACTTTACGATGTGCACCATGTTGCACTGTGAACCAATTTTTTATTAGTAAAAAACGCCTTCTTCATAGTTTTCTCATTCTCAAGCAGCACTGAACCGAAGCAGTTTATTTAGCGCTTATCGTCGCGAAAATTGGCTTATACATTGTGACGAAATGTAGCTACTAGAGCAAGAGAGGAAATAGAGAAAAATCGCGATTGTGTTACCTTCCACTCACCTGTCCCTACTAGAACATGATTGTTTCCCCAGATCAGCAATAAAGCGAGGGAGGCGATAAAAAAGCGGACTTTAAAGGAGAGGCAGTGGAAAGCCCGATTTATAACAACTATTTATTTCCAATGTACTGCCAGTTCCTGAGGAGCTATTACAAGAGTGCATAGACAGAAATTGGCACTCCTTTAAAGAATTCATTTGTAGCTGCATATTTGAGGCATTGAAACGTTACATTAAAATGTTAACAGTTTATTTTCTGCAGCACCTACTTAGAGAGTCAGTTTATATTTAGTGTAGTACTGATGTAATGCGATGCGTACTACACAGGAGCTAGAGTAATGTATCCTTCTTTCTGTACATTAGCCCAAAAGCAGAAACATGCGACAAGGTGTCTTTCCTTTCTCTTCCTAAAGAATAGGTGTCTATGGAGCAACTTCGTCAACAATGAACTTCTTCCAGTATGGCGAACCAGTTTCGAAAATAACCGTGGTTGCCAAAGCGCTAGCGTACATCACCGATACAGAAAATCATAAAAACACTCTGTAATCGACAAGGAATATATTTTTATGAAAGCGCAACGAAACGTGATTCAAACTATGTTTCTAGCGTTTTTTTCTCTCGTTTTTCTTGTTTCCACTACAACGCACCAAAAGTGAACGAAGTAAACGATGAAGTCTTCCCTAACGTACGTCGCGAATAAGACACCGGATACATGAGTATTCGGCAAATCGAACGTCGGCGTCCCAGCGCTAAACTAAGGGGACTGGTTCCGGCTCCGAGTGCATTGTGAACGCCGCGCAGAGCTGACGGGCGAAAATGGGCGAAGAACAGCTGCCTCAGAACACCGCCGATGCAGGCTGGAAAGGAGAGAAACAGGGAGGAGACTGCGACAGACCCCCCCCCCCCCCCAAAAAAAAAAAAAAATAAAGGGAAGAAGGAAAAAGGGGAAAAACAGGCGTCCACGTTAGGCGCTCGTGCTTGCACGCTGGCGAACCGCAGGACCGAGAAGCCACAGCACTCCGGGCATTCTTTTTCAGGCAGGGAAACCTTGAGACCGAAATAATGGACTCCTGAAAGCCTCTAGTGAATGCACTGTCTTCTCAGTGCGCCCCGATGGCCTCCAGTGGAACTTGTTCCTGCTGCTTTCGCAGCCTCCTTGTCGGCGGCTCTTTATTTCGCTCTTCTGTGTTTGCTAATGCCCCTCTCTCTTTCCCCATATCTCTCTTTGTTTCGCTCCCTCCCCATCTCTCTATGTAGTTCTCTTACTCTGGCGCTTACTTTGGCTCCGACATACCATTACGGGTCCTACGATGCGACTGAAAGCTTGCATCGAACAGCGTTAGGGCGAAATAGAGGAGTGATGTCTTCGACTGTGTTTTGCAACCCGTACAGTTTCTCGCCAAAATGGTTGAATTGGGTAAAGGGGAAAAAATAAAAGTTTCAGGTTTGATAGCGGTTCTGAATTATATCAGTATTATCGGCAGGACATCGTCGCTTATAATGCGAATCACGAAAAGCTCAGGGCGATGAACTGCTCCACCCTGCTTCAAATGTACGGACCAATCTTGTTTTAACCGAAAGAGGCATCTTCATTCCTGAGTAACAAACAGTTCAACGCCACACAGCGCCGTAGCAGTAATGGTACCACACTGCTCTTCTCGTTGTATTGACCTTCGAGCAACTCTGAATGACGGCAGCCCTTTTCCCGGACGTAATATGCCAAGTCGGTTCAAATTGTAAGTTTCAAAAACAAGGTAAGAAACAGAGTGGTGAGATAAATACTTCACCTGGTAGTACTCGCGTGCTAGATGAAACAAAACGCACTCTTCAGTAATATTTTCCGGGCTCGAGAACATAGCGAGCATCTTTTACCCTAAACTCGTGCGTAAAATTTGTGGGGAGGCGCATAATTCTCTCCAAAGAGAGCCTTTTTTTCTGGCACAACTCCCAGCATTCAGAGCGAAGCCCAGCAGCAACAGGTTGCTAATATCCTTAACATGGTAGATCGAAAAGAGAACCATTAGAGAGCAGGAGTGCTTCCTTTTTGTTCGCGGATTCCGCGCGGAACATTACGATTGGCTCTCCGTCACGTGGTGTGAGCTAGCGTTTTACAGCATTGCGTGGTTCTTTCAGCGTTACAAAGCGGGCCCCTGTTAGCATTAAATATCATTACCAGCGGACTGCGCGCCCAAGAAAGAAAGGGGCGCGCTCATTACGCGAGGAAAAATTTTTTTTTGAGCAAGTAAAATACAAAAAGGGGAGGGGGTGCGCTCATTATGCGAGGCCGTTCATTACGCGAGCATATGCGGTACACTTACAACATATTACGAGCTTACAAGAGTGCAGTGCAAGGGAAATCAGAGAAACAATGAATACATATCCGTTTCAAAAAGTGGTAGGGTGTGAACTTAGTTAAACCGAGTAGATGTGCGAAATCATGTGTTCATTCTTCAATTAGAGGCTCCGCCTTAAGGGTATGACGCGGTAGCTTTAGTGGGTCAGTACCCATATATGCAGAATTGATCATTCTCTACTTGACTTCCACAGATCGCGGCGAGTTCTCATACCACTACCTGCGCAGTGGCGCAGCGGTTAAGAGATGCGCCACTGCACTGACAGGTGGCTGTTTCTGTCACAACCACCGGTAGGAATTGTGCGACCCATGTTGCTTTTGCCGAACAACCTCTCGCGTTCAATCATTAATTTACCTGACTCCCATTGGCCGCAGCTTGCGCGACGCGTTTCTGAACTAACACGAGCTTACCCGAGTAACTCCTGTTAGCTCGGGTTTGTGCGGAGCACGGGACACGACAGCACAAGACAAGAGTACTACACAAGAGAAGACAAGACAAGACAAGGCAAGAAAAGACAAGATTCTTGCAGGGGTTGGTATGTCTGAGTAGTGCTTGCGCACTAATATCAATCACATTAGAAAAAATCAACTAGAGCGGCTACCAAATGCACTTAAGTACCTTGACGTAAAGCAATTAGACACTTTGACTCCGCCATTCAAGAGTGTTCTTAAAATTATGGTATTAATTACACTGCGGAAGTTTTTTATCCGCCCCGGTGGCATGGTTAGGGCGCTCCGCTACTGATCCGGAGTACCCGGGTTCGAACCCGGCCACGGCGGCCACGTTTCGATGGACGCGAAACGCAAAAGGCGCCCGTGTGCTGTTCAATGTCAGTGAACGTTAAAGATCCCCAGGCGGTGGTGGTGGTAGTTGTTCTTCTTATTAAAATAATAGTAAAAAGGATGGAAAAGATTTTTGCTAGCCCCGGCATCTGCCATCGATACTGAAGCACCTGAGCTGGGGCAGCGGAAATAAAGCATTGCAGGGAGAATGGAGAAATGAAATGAAATAGGTGAGGGGACAGGAAGAGAGGATAGGGGGAGAAGTAATAAATACAAACTATTTACACAATAAGAAATATGTCCATGTTGTGCGCGTGATTAGTTCATATTGGAGGAATTAAAACGCGCACAGCACTGTGTTGGCTAAAACTGGAATGGGGCGTCCAGTTATTAATCGTTCAAAGTAGAACTCGCGGAGCGTTCGGTCACTGCGTGTAACTACCCGACACAGAACAGACGGGACGTCAAGCCCGTGTGTTCGAGGAATGCACAGAGGCTCACCAAGGTTCACTCACGAGTGCGCGCACTGCCCTGCGGCCACAATAGCTTCTCGAGGGAGTCTGGTAGTATGCCCAGTGCCCTATAGGCCGCAAGCATATAGCGACGAGCGTCGGCGAATGCGGCACAGTGAAGGAGCAGGTGTTCTAGTGTTTCCACTGCACCGCATCCGTCACACACATCACTCGTCGCGATTCCGTGACGCTCCCGTCGTACCCCGGGCCACACGCAGCCAGTGCGCGCGCGGAGGATCATTGCACGTTGTGACCGTGTAAGTGCGCGACAGCCGGTGATACTGTCGATGCGCTCACCTCCTGCGATGCGTGGGTCGGGGTGCTGCTTTCGGAGATGGTAGTGGATGGCCGCACTCACGTCCTCCAGCGCAAGGGGCAGATCGCTGGCAGGCAGTTGGTGTGCAGCGGTCGCGAGGTCGTCAGCTTCTTCGTCGCCGGCGATGCCGCAGTGACCGGGCGCCCACTGTGCACGCACGGCACATCCTCTCTGCGCGAGGCGTTCGACACGCGAGCGAATTTCCCGCACTAGTGGGGTACCGCGGCCGTTAGATTGTAGCGGTCGAAATTATTATTCCAGAGCACTCCACTACGGCACCTCTTTCTTCCTTTCTTCTCTCAGTCCCTCCTTTATCCCTTCCCTTACGGCGCGGTTCAGGTGTCCGCCGATATGTGAGACAGATACTGCGCCATTTCCTTTCTCCAAAACCAGTTTTCATTTTCATTTAAGCTGCTTTATTATATTGCTTTCTCACTTTTGTTCAAAGAGACTCTCAACTGATTTTTTTGAAACTGCCTCTACTGTCCAAATGAAGTGGCTGTAGCCTTGTTAAGCTGCAATATAAAGCATCCTTTTCTCTCGACTCCTTTGTTTCTGAAGCAAAAAAAAATTCTGCTTGACTAATCTAAGTATTTAAGCTGCTCGGAAAATTTAAAGTACCGAGGGGAGCTGTGTTAAAAGGCAGAAAAAAAAACAGTAGGAAACGGGAATGCTCAGAATAGGAGGCCTGGACATCGCGTCACGTTTGCGGACAAGAGATAAAAACTAAAGCATATTATTAGTGACGTCATTAGAAGGGCGTCAACACTGCGCAAAGAACGGTGGTATCGTATGATCGCTGGCACAAATATTTCAGCTCCAAGGATGGTCCTTGCCGCGCATTACGAGCTGCTGCACAAAAAAAGAAAAGAAAAAGAAGCCGTGTGCTTTGGTTTGAGAAAGACTGATATGAGCATTGCCTTGCAAAATTAGCGCTACAAAAAACGAAGGCCAGTGAAGAATACACGACACGCCTGTGTTTAACCTTCCCAATTCTTCGTTTATACTGCGCTAAATCTGCAGGATGTATGTTAACGAAGTAGCCTAATACGCCATAGTTTTCAAAAATGAAATTGCACTCATCTTTTCTTCTTAAGTGCGGCCGTTCAGCAACTTTCGATAAACTTAATGCCATTTCAATGCTACTTGTTCGCTTAACTTATGAGGAACACCACAGTAGAGGACTCCGGATTAGTTTGGACCATACGGAGTTCTTTAGCATTCGCTGGCGACAAACAGCACACGGGCGTTTTTCATCGAAATACGGCCGCCGTGGCCCGGATCGAACCCGCGACCTTGGGATGCGCAGCCAAAGCCAGTGAGGCAGAGCGACGAGTACAGACAGCGGTCCTCTTACGTTGCATAAAATGAATTATTAATACCAGATAGTCTCCGCAAGAAATATGGATCGCGCGATACCATCGTTGAAGTTGCCACTTACAACGTACATTTACGGAACAGGAGATGATGATGCCGAAATCAGCCTTCTCAGCGGAGTAATGCACAGATACACCAGATCGATATGCTTCATTTATTTTTTTCATGTTTTATTTTTAGTGTTACCTTGAGAGCTTCGAGATTAAACTTTTAAATGTCAAGGCGTCTTCATTTCGAAACAAAAATCGACATGAGAACGCACTCTTTCATGCGTCACAATGATGCGTTAGCATTCAATGCTGCTGGTTGGGTAATACTAGTGAAAGAGAACGCAGGTTTCGAAGCCAATGGCTCAGGAGTACATCTTTGTGGTTGAATATTTAATTAAGAAGAAATTTAATGGAATGCAACTACCACGTTTCTATTATGGATAAGTTCCCCGAAGCCTGCGGTTCGAAAACGATTAATGCCTTGTATAGCCACTCAGTGTAACATTACCCAAGAGTGTTTCCTTCGCTATATGTACACGTGGCCACGCAATTCAACCTCCGGAGCAAAATAGCAGCGGCTGTCGAAGTCTTTTGTCATTTCTACAAAGTATATAAAGTATATATAAAATCGTGCTTAAATTAAGTAACACTTTTGCAGGAGATATAACGTCCGCCCTTTCGCGAAAAAATGCGTAAGTATGGATAGAAAAATTCGTTGGAGGCACTCAGATGTCTCTTAACTGCGGGAAATCGAAAGTCGTTTCCGACTCATTGCACTGAGTTGAATTTGCCGCGCTTGAATTCGTTTCACGACAGAGGAGAAGAGAAGCTTGCGTGAGCGTGGAGCCACGTGACCTAAGTGGCGATGTAACGGACGGACGGTCACCGCGAGTATGAGCCATTAAAGGCTTTCGCCTTAATACAAATCATCATCAAACTAGACGAGTCATTTTTCTGTTCTTGAGGGATACTTGATAAGAAAGCGCAAAAAAGGCAGTGTGTGGCTAGTCAGTCTACCTCTTTTTATTAAAACGGGCGAGGAAGTTTCAACCTCTACGATTTCTACATTAACTTCAGACAGGTTATTTTCTGCCGAGCCTGCTATTGAATGCTTTTGTATTTATTGATTTAATCATTTTTATTTATTTATTTATTTATTTATTTATTTATTTATTTATTTATTTATTTATTTATTTATTTATTTATTTATTTATTTAGTAAAGATCCCTTACAGTGCCAAGGGCATGGAGTAAGGGGGCCAAAAATGATATATCTTGGAACAGAATAAATACGTAAATACAGCACGAAGTTTAAGAAAACATAAAAAGAAAGGTTAGTACAGGGAAAATTTATGGACAAAACATAACTTTGCAAGTTAGATGATGAATGAACTGGAGGCGTAAGATAAATGCAATGAAAAATAAAAAAAAAGCCAACCTGAAAAAAAAAAACAGTCTTTATACAAATATCAGCAGTATTAAAACCCACGAAAGAATCTCACCGTTGTGCACTTAGTAGCTCTACGTGTAGCAATGCTGAAAGCTTCAGGAAAAAGAAGCTCTGTGAAAGAATATTATTTGTTTTACTGTGATGGAATAACCACATCGATCTAATCGGTCTAATGCTGCGCGGGGCCTTCAATGCCATGCTTTGCGTACCTATATACAGAAGCCTCGTTTGACCGCCACCGGCGTCTAAACGCCATATTCTTGTCCAGCCGATGCCATGCTATGCCACCCTAGCCGCACTATGGTATATTATGCTACACTATGGTATGCTGTGCTATGCTATAATATGGTAGCGTTTACTAAGCTATGGTACACCATGCTGTGCTATGCTCTGCTATGCCAAGCTTTAGTATGGTATGCTTTGATAGCTATGCTATGTTATGTAATACCATTGTAGCGTTTACTGAGTTATGTTATGCCATGCTGTGTTTTGCTATGATAGCTGTGTTATGCTATATCACGGTGGCGTTTACTAAGCTGTGGTACGCATGCTATGCTGTGCTATGCTATTGTTGCCTTTGCCGTGATATGCTATGTTACGCTATGCTCTGGTAGCCCTTAATATGCTATGCTAAGCATTCATTTGAAGCGAAGGTAGAAAAACACCACTTAGGAACTCATTGCGCCTGACATTCTTTTTTAATTTTTTTTAAATTGGTTTCTGGGGGAAAGGAAATGGCGCAGTATCTGTCTCATATATCGATGGACACCTGAACCGCGCCGTAAAGGAAGGGATAAAGGAGGGAGTGAAAGAAGAAAGGAAGAAGAGGTGCCGTAGTGGAGGGCTCCGGAATAATTTCGACCACCTGGGGATCTTTAACGTGCACTGACATCGCACAGCACACGGGCGCCTTAGCGTTTTTCCTCCATAAAAACACAGCCGCCGCGGTCGGGTTCGGACCCGGGAACTCCGGATCAGTAGTCGAGCGCCCTAACCACTGAGCCACCGCGGCGAGGCCCTGACATGGCAGGCAAAAACATATTTAACAGCAACATTAAGAGGTTCAATTGAATGCCTTCTATAGGTGCAGTCACCAGACACAGGACACATTTTTAAAGAATGGCAGCGGGCCTTCAGGCCTCTACTTAGGGTGTGCCTTTTTCAAACAGGCCATTATAGGTGGACCAACATCGCCGTGCATCAGAGATGTGGGTGCACTAATCTGCTGCCACAAGCAATTAGTTCTTGATGCAAAGGAATAGTCAGCAACGAAGTTTCCTGTACAGTTGTTTTGTGTGTGTAGTAAAATTTTGAAATACTAAGCCTTGTAGCTTTCACAAAAACTAATTACTCAAGCAGCAGTACTTAGGGACAAGTTAGAAGACGATTAACTGTCTGCTTTTTGTCTTTGTCCAAGCGTCTATTAAACAGAAATTCTGTACTTTTATCACGCTTTAATGACAGTATGAGCATAACTTCAAACAAAGTTTAGACTGGTAAATATTGTAGATACGCCGTCCATCAGAATTCATTACTTTATTGCAAACGCACAAAAATGGAGCTTAGACTTGATGAGGTGAAATAAAGAGAACGCTCTTCGTGATTAATGCTCGGCAGATTTTTCACTCACACGCAAAAGAAAACGGAAACGCCAGTGCCGCTGGCACAGAAAGGAAAAAAAAAATATTCAAACGTAAGGCGAACGTGATGCATCCAAGAATGAAAAAAAAATCAGTGTTGAAAATTATTCGATCTTGAACGTGCTATGCTGAGATTTATAAATTAACCACGGGATCGTTTTTGTTGACGCGAGAAACCCGCAGAAGTACATATTGAAACGAGATTCTTTCCAACGAGTGTATCTAAAGAAACCGTCATGAGCATCGATTTTTTAGAATGCAATGTCTTGGTAGCGTTTAAAGATCGATGCTCGAATATTTAATCCAGCATTTTGTTCCTATTTATTTAGGTCTCTGCACAGACCAAAGAACGAGCCCCTTTTGGCGGGCAAAGCACATAAAAAAAGCCACACAGAGCCATCATCAGCCGTCTGGCCAGTCTTCAACAGCTGTTACAGTGTGTACAGAAGCAAAGCGAACAGACGCGCAGCGCGACGCCAGAGAGTCGTGGCGTGACGGTCACCGGACAGCACGCGCGCACTGGGCTAGCTAGTCCGGAGAGAGGCAGATACGCCGGGGCGCCGGCGCGCGCGATCCCGACGGCGAGGTGCCGAAGTCGTCCAGTAATGGGATTACGTCATAAGACCGCTTTACGGGCTCGTAAAAACGTGGTCATTTCGATGCGAGCGCGCGTCACCGCCCTGGGTCCGCTTAAAAACAGGGGTGGCCTGCTGAGGCCGATTAAAATGGAGGGAAGAGCTGCGCCCGCCACGCCCCGGCGCCTTTATCGCCCTTTCCACCGCAGTGTGCACAGCCGGGACGCCGACTCTGGGCGCCTTCGTAAAATGGCTGAGCCGCATCACTACCAAGCAGTGGCGAAAAGGCCGGGGGAGAGGGGGGAGGGAGAGAGAGAGAGGCAGGCTGCTAGGCTAGACTCCGGCTGTGATCCAACACGGCATCGCGATCGTCCTGCAGCCGCGTCGGAGACAAAGCCGGCTTCGGGACCGGGCCGTAAACGGGAGTGTTTCCCTCGAGATGCGCCCCCCCCCCCCCCTCCTCTCTTTGTCGTTTATATATACATTCTTGTTTTGCCTTTCCGACCAGCGCTGTCGCGCGTTTCCCAACCTTGTAACGTTGAGTCGAGGTAAGGTGTTGACCGAGGCTGGCCGCTTTGGCGGCTCGCCCTGAACGCGGGAGAGCATGTGGACGAGTGAGTTGAAGGGTGATGATCTGAAGAGCCGGACGTTGTTGACGTGCTCGCGAGTGGAACAATGTCTTCTTTTGCTGCGCTAACTCGCTCTGAACGTAAAAGCGCAAAAAACACAAGGACACAGACTAAGGCAGACAACACGAGCGCTTACTTCCAACTGATTTTATTTCATGCAAGAAGCGAAATTTATACTCTTTATAAGTGTCTGCACATGCTTACAGGGCAATTACCGCAGAGTTATGACTGATACCAGTTATCATGTAACACATATGAAAGATGTCAGATATGCCATCTCTTTTTGTGACAGCAGAATTGATGGAGCACTTATGCAATCATCCCCAGCTCGCGCTATCTCCAAAGCTTCCACAATTTCTCGGGTAATTTGGCATTTGTGCACGTAAAGGACTTTGCACTTGTGAAAGAGAGGACGACAACCCTCTTTACTTTTACTTTTGCACTTTAAACAATGAATGCTCATGTGCCCCCCTTTTTTGTTGTTCACAACGTAGTCATGCTCGCTCAACCGCTCGTTCAGGCATCGTCCCGTTTGGCCTATATAGTATTTTCCACATGATAAGGGCACTTTATAAACAACACCTTCACTGCATCTCACAAACGGCTTTTGATGCCTGATTTTGCAACCAGTTTTTCTTTGGTTTCCTGAAGTACTTTGCTTACATAATGACATCAGCTTATTTGGGGCAGAGAACACCACGTCAACGTTTGCCCTGTTACCAATTTTTTTGAGATTGTGTGAAATCTTATGTTTATAGGGAATGACTGCAAATTTCTTATTGGCTTTTGTCTCTTCCGGCTCGTCCTGGCACTTGGCTTCCCATTTTTTCTTTTTGACAAGTCCTTCCGCCACAGAAACCAGCAGGTGTAACGGATAACCCACATCTTGCAATTTGTTGGACTGCAGGAGAAGGCTTTCTTCGATTGCATGTTCACAAGACTTCTTTGTACAGTTAAGAAACCCTAAACGAGCTATGTTTCTTTTTATAAGCTTTGAGTGCGCGGAACTGAAGGGTAAGGGCATTTTTCCATCCCTGGGATGATAAATCCAGCAAGTGTGGTCTTCTAGAAAAGTTAACCTGATATCGAGAAAGCGTATGCTACTGTTCTCTGGCATTTCATGCGTGACTACAAGAGGAGATAGGCTACACTTGAAATGATCTAAAACCTTTTCTACCGCCTCATTGAGGGTGATTGCAGTGGTGTCTAAGAAGATTAAAAAATCGTCGACAAAACGAAAAACTTTTAACACCCCTACGTCTTCAAGGCAGGCTAAAAGCCTTCTGTCACATTCAGCTAAAAACAGGTCACTTAACAAAGGAGCTACGCTGGACCCAATACATATTCCTTGCTTCTGCAAAAACAGATCGTCGGCCCACTTTACAAACGTAGAATTGAGATATATACTTAATAGCTCCAAAAAACCCCCAACACTCACTCCCACTGAATTCTGGAAAGCAATGGGGCCAGCGTTCTCAATACATCTTTCAACGCACTGCAATAATTCGTTTCTCGGCAAAGAATAGTAAAGGTCTTTGACATCGACCGAGAAGGCAAACATGTTCTTTCCATCGCTTTGCTTTAGAAAATCAATTACATTTTCTGAATTTTTTATCATGAAAGGGTCATCAACAACTAGCTGTTTTAGACATTTCTGTAGGAAGTCAGAGACGGGTTTTTGCCAGGTGCGCGCTTCCGAAACGATAATTCTTAAGGGACATTCCATTTTGTGTGTTTTAGCGGAAAAGAACATGTTAAGACTTAGATCACTGGCCTTTTCTACGGACTGAGCTAAGCGGGTTAAATTCAAGGAGATGCACAACTTTTCTGCTTTCAATCTTACTTTTGACAAATTTTGATAAATTTATCTTACGTTCTGAGCGCGAATCTTCAGTTTCACAATATTTACTGCCATTAGCATTGCGTGCAAACTTCTATCGCTGCTTTTCTTTCTTCTACCATGTAATTAAAAGCAAACAATAGCCGCGAGAATTCGTCGCAGCTTTTGTGGGACCTGAGAGTAGGCGGGCTCTCGCGAGCGATTTTAGTTTTCTGAATACTGTAACAGCGACATTAAAGGGTACAGTTCCTTGGAAGAAAAGCAGGAATAGAAATTGCGAGTGAATGTAACAATTACTTCTAGCGAAAACTTCGCTGCCTAAGCTGCATCTAAGTGTAACACCAAATCAAAGGCTGATACCAAAATCAAAGACAATCTATAACAACTCTTAAATTTCGCCACGTCGCGGAGTAAATGAATGAACGCCGAAAAGCTTAAGATTTCAAGGATATACACAAAGTGTCTATTCTTGCGACTCTATTACATTTAAGAGGAAGGCCGCAAGTAAGGCAAACTGAAAAGCGGCCTTGTAGTAGAGAACATTGACATCACGAAACGTGGAACAATACAATAAAGCAGGCGAAGTAAAATTACGTTTGAAAGCCCTGCTTTAAGGAGAATAATTCCGGCTCTTTAGAACTCAGGCCGGAATGCTGGCAGCGATGTGACAGAAAACACTGAATGAAAACTGTTGTTAATCTTAGGTTCAACCAAATGCCAACTGCAACAAACAAACAAACAAACAAACAAACAAGCAAGCAAGTAAACAGGCATACTGCTCTGATGCGATGCTCAACTTCATTTCTTCTGTAAAAAAAAAAAAAAACTCATTAGGCCTATTCGCTGGCTTGAAACCCATCAGTAAATATAAATTGAGCGTACACTGCCCCTGAGTATCGGCGCGCAATGCACTAATACGGTGCGCCCTCATTGCTATCACCAACACGAGCTGTAGGAACACGGCGAAGGATATCTTTGCCCCTTTTTTACCCTGCTGTTGGCATGCATCCTCTATTCATTCTTTCCAGTCAGCAACAATAACGCCAATTACCAGGTCCGATAAGTCATCTACAGATGTGGACGACGTGAGTACCATTTTTTCTTATATCGGGCTCGGACAATATCATCAAGCGTATCCGCAAGATGACATTTCAGTCTTTTAGAATAATTCAGACCACGGATATAAAATCCGGACCAAATTACGGGGGGTAAACCTTACATAAGCGCTAACTTGCGCGCCTATATTCACCTATTCTTAATTTAGAAAGCTGTTCGTCCTAAAAGAGCTTTCACAAACACCGGCGCTGAACGAATGTAGATTTCAGTGTTAAAGTTGCGGCAAATTGAATTAACAGAAGCGATGTGCGATCATAGCAAATCATGGGAGAACTGAATTGTAAAATGAAGTCTCGGTAAAGGAGAAGAGAGCAAGCCTCCGTGTCCCCGCATGTCAGTCGCCTCCTCGCTGAAGCAGTTCAAGCGTGCCTCTAAAGCAATACCTAGTATTGGAAACCGGTTTCACCAGCCCGCCGCAGCCAGTAGAACTCAGAAACGATGCCGCACTTGTGATGCAGTTACCAGAGTCTTCGTACTTCACGTAATACAGTGATGTTTTATTTTACGCAGGAACACAACCTTAGTTTCTATCACCGTGCTGCTACACCCGTTGTGCATATCAGCAGAATCTGTGAAATTGCTCAATAACTTTCGCAAACTGTCTACTTCTTATCTACATAAACATGAGAATGGAGACAGATTTGCTCTGAAACTCTTTAAGCGAAAAAAGGATACGCAACGGCACGGGAATGGTGGAGCCGAGTTTGTCTTTTTTTATCTTGTTTTCTGCGTTTAGCCATGTGTTACGGATGATTTTAATCTTCTGTCTTCCCCATAACGTTATTCACTGTGTTTCAGCTGAAATAAATTTTTTTTCTAAACAAAAACGAAGCAGATCCTGAATTGAAGCAGTCTTGTCTAGAACGACGCGTAAAATTACGTAAGCGCATACATACGAGAAAAAGAAAAGAAACTCGTTTAATATCCGTTCAAACGCAGCACTCTCTGAAATACTATGTAACGCATAAACGTCATTCGACTCCCCTTGGAAGCAATCTCTTTTACCGTTAAACGAATCAACAAGCACCCCAAATAGACCCATCGTGCAAAGCGATAGGCCGACGGCCGCCACTTTCCTTCCCACGCGAGAATATGGGCAAGGAGCCCTGTTTTCGCAACCCTGTCATAGACTCAGATGGCTTCACTTGCGAGATAATCTCTATAAATGGTTGTTACGGGAACGGCGCTGGGATCCCATGTGGGCGTCCATGCCGGAAGCAATGTTCAGCCATTTTGAGATGAAAAAAAAACAAATAGTGCCATAAGCTACGAACACAGCAAAGAGGCCGAGCTGAAACCCGACCGGCGGCCGGTCAACCTCAATCTCGTTATACCTTTTGAAACCGAAATCGCTCGCGGGGCGGCCAATCTCAAGGCACACCCCATTGTGTTCTCGTCTTCCATAACACGGCCTCCGCCGCCTCCGCACGCCGTAACACGAACCCCGGGGCACTGAAATATAAACCCGAAACCGCGACTGCGAACAGAACTACGCACGGTGAAGTACAAGCATCAATCTTTGTTTTGTGCTACGCGGGATCGTTATATTTGGGGGAGTGGGAAAAAGATTAGAAAAGGCCGAGGAGTAAGAACAACAACACGGCGCGGTCGAAAGTGCCGACTCCCTGGAACCTAGAAAATGAAATATTGACTCGGAATCAGCTTGCAGCGCGTTCTAGTGACCCATTTATCACTGCTTCATGCGTGCCTTCATAACGTGTTTGTTTCCGACAGACATCGCTTCGAGAATGAACGTTTGTTTCTGCGCCGAATTGGGAAAGATGAGATGGGAATTCTTTTCTACTTTTATGCGCCGTATGTTTTCTGAAGCGAAGCTATTAGGACTGATAGATTAATTCTTAAATATATTTGCACGAGAGGCTAATCAGTATTCTGCCTTTGTAAACACCAGCGGGTGAACGGAATGAAATAAGCACGTAAGAATGGGTATTCAAACATGCGGCTGCGGTTAATAAATCATCCCTTTAAAGTTCGTGCGCTGCAGCTGGGAGATGAAACTCCTTTGTCAGTGCGCTAAAACACAGAGAAAGGGAGGCGGGGCAGGATTGAAGTATTATTGACTTGAATTCGCAATATAGAAATGATGTAGGACTCTAGTAAGAGAAAGGCTCTTGAGTACAATAGAATGATCGAGAAAAGATCAATTAACTAATGTTTCATTACCTGAACAGGGGTGAGGAAGAATGTCCTGCTGTAAAAGCTGAAGACCAAAATCTTGCGAAAATACATTTGCAGTTACAGTGTCCCTTAATCCGAAGGAGCAATAAGGAACTAATACATTTGGACGTGAAAAGCTTAGTTTATTTCTGCTAATAATGATATCCAACAACACCAGAATAGTTATCGTAATAAATTTTGGCTGAATATTCTATAACCATTACGCAGAACCGATCACCTGCTCAAGATCAGGCTGTATGGCGATAAGAAGAAAAAATTTGCTATTTTGAAATAATAATAATAATAATAATAATAATAATAATAATAATAATAATAATAATAATAATAATAATAATAATAATAATAATAATAATAATAATAATAATAATAATAATAATAATAATAATAATAATGATGATGATGATGATGATGATGATGATTGGTTTTTGGGAAAGAAAATGGCGCAGTATCTGTCGAATTTTTGCTGCCACATTAAGGAAAAAACCGCGTTAATCAACTTGTAAATGAACTCGCAATTGCAACTAATAGAATCTTATAGGGGCAAAAGTTTAGACTAAAAATATTGGCTGCGATTCGTGTAGTTAGGCTAAAGGTTAATGTATGCGCTAACAGAGTGTGTTTGGCAATTTTTGAATAAATTAATCAGGCAGCGAGGTTTGCTTCCCAGCCTTTAGTGGAGCCCTTACGGCATTAACGGTGCTTACGGCATTAGTGGAGCCCTTACAGCGCCGCTAAAAATTAAAAGCTCCTTATCGGTGAGGACAAGTGTCGTACCTTACAATGATTCAGGGTTTGAGGGGTGCCATAAGTTCTCCGTACCTAGCTAAGAAACAAACCCAGTTGTTTGGTTTCTTTTGACATAGACGGTAGTTTGCTGAGCATGTAAGCAGTTTTCTCATCGGCTATAGTTATCTGTCGCCTCGGCGCCTATCTCTATCTGTCACCACTCATGGATCATCTTTTCCTGTTGCGTCAAAGAAATACTGTTAATGTTCTTCCACATATACACTTATCGATCAAGGTAGCAGCATTTCTGGTCCAAACAGCCTGTTATAATCATAATTTGTGATAATAGTTTGCAGGTTTGTGTGTTGGCAGGTTTACGTGTTCAGCGAATATAGATGCACGCAAATACCCTTCGCGATGTTTAACGAAATTGACACAGGAAAGAAAACGTTTTCTGCCCTGAAGTACGGAATAAACAGAGAATACCGAAAAGCGTGAGCCACCCAAGTCAGTGCCTCCTGCCTTAAGTTCCATCTTCATCCGCTGCCCAAATGGAGCGTCGTGCTACCGTCATAGAACCACGACCCCGATTTCTCGCTGCCTCAAGCAGGACCCAGCTGCGACTAACACTTTATTTACGCAAATAAGGGGCTCACCCATAGAGAGAGAGAGAGCGGTTATTCGGAAAGCCGCAAAGCTAAGGGAAGTTCACCGAGGCACACTGCACACAAGTAAAAAAAAAGAGCAGTGCAGAACGCCGAAAGCAAGCTACCCGCATTCCCGGCGCGTTCAATAACTCAAGACAGACTCTCTACTCTGGCTGCGGCAAACTTTTCGCCCAAAACTACGGGCGCCAGAGAGATTGGGGAGAAGCCGTGCGCTGCTCAAGAAGAGTGAATACATTAAGCTTGTCTTTCTCGTTTGATGATAGCAAGTTTATTAATTAGCTTCACGAAGGATTCCTGGCTGCGGGACTGCGGAAGAGGGGGACTCAATTTCTGCGTACCTGTCCGCCGGGTTTGCTATGGTGATTTCCCCCGCATACGGGTATCGGTTTCGAAGTCATCGCGCGACGCATGCGGGAGCCAATCATTATCCACGTCCGTAATGATCTGGAGCGGCGCGAATGGTCACAGGCGACCGGGGACGCAGTGCCATAAGAGCAGCAGCGGCCAGGCAGCCATAGCCTCCTGCTCGCGCCGACGAAGGCGACGACCGCTGGCCTGGGCGTAATTACTAGCGCCTGCGAGCTCCCGGAACGCGAGAGCGCCAACAACTGCCTGCGCAAGCACTTGTGGAGGAGGGTGAACTGGCTGCCGTCTTATAATGAAACCTGGTGGCGCCCGGATAAAGAGGAGTCTGGAAGCGAACTATACGACTCGCTGTTCCTCCATCCTTCGCCTTTATTCATGCATTCCTCTATGCGGGTTGTGCCGGTCAGTTAGAGAGCATGTCCGCTGGCGCTCTCGGACAGTCCGGATAGATAGGAATGACCTGGTGACCTGTGCGCGGCAACGCGTAATGTGCGTTTCAGCGCGTTTGAATCGGAGCAAGCGTGAGATTTGATGATTCAGTCGCTCACGAGCATGCATTCTTGGGTAGAGTTTTCGGTAGTAGCTCTAATTTAGGGTTGGTGAGTGAGCTGGTTCGGCTTTGAAAACTACCTATGGAGAAAAAAATAACACAACGAAAAAAAGTGCAGGTGAGGTGTTTATATGCTTCGTGTTTTTCGTTCCAGTTCACACTAGTCGGTCGTGAATTGGGAGGGGAAAGAAACTGCCCAAGCAACACTTTTTTACACGGAACACACGGGACACACATTTTAAAGCTTGAACAATGAATCATGTCCAAAGAAAACAAGCTGATGCTTGAGTAATGGTTCGACGACATAAAAATTTAGCTGGAATCTAAGGTTCCATCAAGTCTGACAAAGGATGAGAACGGTTTCGGCGTTTTGCTCTGCGTAAGCTGCGGCCTGGCTTTTCGCCTCAGTTTGAAACGAGAGCACACAAATAACTTTACATTTAATGCATTATAGGAGGAAGGAAACTTGGGCAGAGGCTCTCCCTATCCGAGCTGCAAGTGCGAGCTGCAACGTTCATTTGCAAGGGCCACAGGGAGTTTTCGGCCGATGGCGCAGCCAATTTAGTAACGTTGGGCGCAGCGGCGTCGCTTGCTTCAATTTATTTTGCGCATGCGCAAACGCGCTGAGACGGCGGCCAACTAGGGGGGGGGGGGGGGGGGGGAGCCTTTACGTACGGCTTTCCTTCCTCCGTGCATGCAATACGGGAAGGGTGCAGAATCCAGTGACGTCACCAACCCATTTCTGCAAATGCTCAGCGTAGAACGCTGGGACAAAGCGCAGAGAGGACTAGGCTAAGATGGAAAGACGTACATGTCAGAGCTGAACAAAACGCAACTAGTGTACTTTGGTGGCTGAAAATTTTGTATAATAGCAGAAAATATTTAAGAAAGCAAATATTATCGCACAACAACCGCAGTAGCAAACAGTTGAATTGGGCAGGTAAGGCTAGTTCAATGTGAAATTTAAGTGATAAGGAAGACACAAGCGCTAGTTGTAAAAAGATGACATCGCTGTGGAAAGATAACTAGCAATACTCTGCACAGAACTAACATATTTCCTCAGATTTCTAGCAATACTCTGTACAGCACTCGTATATTTCTTCAGATGAAATGGGTCTTTATTTGGTAAAAGAATGAGTGGGTCCCTGCCTGCCTGCCCGCCCGCCCACCCGCCCTTTTTCCTTCCTTCCTTCCTTCCTTCCTTCCTTCCTTCCTTCCTTCCTTCCTTCCTTCCTTCCTTCCTTCCTTCCTTCCTTCCTTCCTTCCTTCCTTCCTTCCTTCCTTCCTTCCTTCCTTCCTTTCTCCCTTCCTTCCTTCCTTCCTTCCTTCCTTCCTTTCTTTCTTTCTTTCTTGCTTTCCTTCTTTCTCTCTTCCTTCCTTCCTTCGTTCCTTCCTTCCTTCCTTCCTTCCTTCCTTCCTTCCTTCCTTCCTTCCTTCCTTCCTTCCTTCCTTCCTTCCTTTCTCCCTTCCTTCCTTTCTCCCTTCCTTCCTTCCTTCCTTCCTTCCTTCCTTCCTTCCTTCCTTCCTTCCTTCCTTCCTTCCTTCCTTCCTTCCTTCCTTTCTCCCTTCCTTCCTTTCTCCCTTCCTTCCTTCCTTCCTTCCTTCCTTTCTTTCTTTCTTTCTTTCTTTCTTGCTTTCCTTCTTTCTCTCTTCCTTCCTTCCTTCCTTCCTTCCTTCCTTCCTTCCTTCCTTCCTTCCTTCCTTCCTTTCTTTCTTTCTTTCTTTCTTTCTTTCTTGCTTTCCTTCTTTCTCTCTTCCTTCCTTCCTTCGTTCCTTCCTTCCTTCCTTCCTTCCTTCCTTCCTTCCTTCCTTCCTTCCTTCCTTCCTTCCTTCCTTCCTTCCTTCCTTCCTTCCTTCCTTCCTTCCTTCCTTCCTTTTTCGCGTTAGTCACAATTCTCTTTTTTTCTGCTACGAATGAATTGTCAGACGAAAGTGATAGGTTTCTGACCCCATGTCGAAAACATTTTGTGACGTTTAAAATCACAAATGCTCTTGACGAAATTTTTGTGTTTGCCTGGGTTTGAAAGTGGCGTTCGCTTGAAAAACATCGTTTTCTAAAGCATTCTTTGCCAAATAAAAAAATCGACTTGCCCCATTGAATAGCCAGTGAGATTCGCACGCCGTCTAACGAACAACAAAGAACGGTATAAAACCGCCCTTTCTGGGGTCATAACGCCAAGTCTTTTCCAGGGCACAAAGGATTTCGGCTTTTTCATCTCGAGTCGGTTTCGCTTTCAAGAAAAGAAAACAGTTTCGTTGCACAGCCAAGAGACCGGTTCGTTTTGTCCAAAGTTCAGAGGTTCTTAGATTCTCCTTTCATCATTCAATGACTCCCCTGGGTCCTCTAGTTCTCATAAAGCGTAAAGTATTATTGGCATTAACATGCAGGCCTGAAAAAAATCGAAAACATTTCTAAATGCATGAAACGCCTGAATCATGAAACACGCAATATATGGGGCACCACTGTCGTTTTGTTAGCGCCTGCACTGAAAAACAGCAAACTAAAGAATAACGTAAACTACTTTCCGCTGTCTGCTGCCACAACACAGCGCTATTGTAAAGAAACCTGGCAAAAAAAAAGGTCAGAAACGGCTGCGTTGAATTCCATATCTCTAAAGTTCATCGTTGAAGCCTAAACGGCTGAACAGCTGTATTTAGAAGGGTCCTCCAAGGAACGTTTTATATATCTCTGCAAAGTACAGAAAGTGCTTGTATAACTATAATTTTATTTCACCCCCAATATTATGAACTCTGATCACATTATGACCCCATGTACTAACAAACCACGGTTTGAGCCCCTGAGCAGGGAATGAAAAACAAATTGGGCTGCGCTTTTATGGAGGAAAAACGCTAAGGCGCCCGTGTGCTGTGCGATGTCAGTGCACGTTAAAGATCCCCAGGTGGTCGAAATTATTCCGGAGCCCTCCAGTACGGCACCTCTTTCTTCCTTTCTTTTTTCACTCCCTCCTTTATCCCTTTCTTTACGGCGCGGTTCAGGTGTCCGCCGATATATGAGACAGATACTGCGGCATTTCCTTTCCCCCCAAACCAATTATTATTATTATTCATGAGTGACGCCAAGAACAGGAGGGAGAGCCACTGGGACAAGAAAAATCATCGAATAAGTGACCTTCTTAATGCCGAGAATAGATAATACGCGGTCTGCTAGAGTAATGGAAGGGGCAGTAAACAAAGCGGAACCAAATAGGGACGGCCAGAGGCTCCGTTGAGGAGGCAAGTTTAGGGAATTAGTTGAGACAGGGTGGGCGCGGCTAGCGGATTATAAGGTTGGTTGGAGATTAGTGAAATTTATCTTCATCCTTAATTCGTTTTCTTTTAAGTCATTTATGGTCACGCTCGCATCAAGCCTTAGCATATTGAGGTAATCGATCGCAATGTCAAGTTCTAGCTTATTTCTCGCCGGGTAAGTGAAGTAGATGATTTGTAAATATTCTTTAAAAGACTATCAAGGGAGGAGTAAATCATCTGCGTTGCACGCCATATATTTTCTGGAACAATGGAGTGCAGCCTGCTTATTGAATTAGAGCGCTTTTTGTACAGACAACGGTTCTTTCGCTCTCACGAAATGACGTGAATAACAAACCAGCGCAGAAAATAAAATGAAGGCTTGAGCAAACATTTTTCACCGCTCCGCAGACGTGACAAATCTCGCCGACGCTGGGCATTCTCGTTGTACGCGGAACACCGGGCGTATCCTGACCGGGCTACTGGAAGCTCGAAAAAAGGTGCGCAGCTAAATAGACACACCAGTAGAGACAAGCTAAAAACGCCGCAAGCGTGAAAGCGCCAACGTCTGACACGAAGCTCACAGACGCGTAACTTCGTTCTTTCGCTACATCGCAACCAACGTGCCCATCACCCTTTCGCCCTCCTCCTTTTTTCTCCCTCACCCTCTTCGAGTCCAGCTCCTCCACCCGCGAGGCCAACTCGGGGCCGAGAGGCATCGGCGGACAGGTGTTTTGTTGTGTGTCGACATGCATTGGCGATCCGCGTATAGCGCGCCGTATACGCTTTCGCAGCAGGAGTCGTTCAGTAAACACTCGGGCGAAATTGCGCCTCCCTGCCTCCCTTCCCGACCGGCGTCTTTTCCTCTTGAACTGCCTGCCCCGCCGTCGCCGCTGTTGCAGGAGCGATGGCGGTGCTCGCGCGCGCTCTTGCTTTATTGGGAAAGAAGGAAGGGAAGGCCACTCAGCTACGGAAGGTGCATTACGGCCAGCGGTCAGGTACGCCTGCGCACGTGATCCTATGGGCGCGCGCGCCGCACGCCAGATAACCCTGAGAACCGCGCAATTTTCAGGAGTGCATCCATCAATCAAATCCCTGCTCTCTTCTTTACCTCCTCCTCTCTGCCTCCCTCGGCGGGTTTGGCTGCTCGGTCTTCTTGCGTTTGCGAGCTGCGTGTTTGCGGGCCGTGTCCCGCGGGTCAGAGAGAGTGGAGCCGCATGGCTCTCGGGTGCAGCGGCCCTTGATAGCTATACGTGTTCGGCCAGCTTGTCAGGGCGTTTCGTCATACCGACCGTACCTGCTGCTCCTCGCAACATCTGCACCGGGACTCATTTAGCTGGGTGCGCGGGGGGCCAAACTATACGGCCTGGGATGTTGAAACATTGTAAGAGGGGGCTACTGTAGTTAGCTACTTGAGGTACGCTCCCCTCCCCCCCCTTTTTTTTTGCTGCTTGAGTTCTCTGTCGGCGCTTATACTTTGATTGACCTGGCGCGGAATTGCTTAAAGCGCCCCTGGGCCGAACGGCGCAGCCGTGTACTCAACGTGATCCTATTTGAGTTTTGCGCAAAAAAAGTGAGAAACATGGCCGTGCTATGTTTTACATTTGTTACGATGTGTCTTTCCTCCTGTTTGCGAAATTATGAGAGGTTATTTGAGTTCGTCTCCCGAAAGCTACACGTAGCCGGCGCTGCTGTAGAACGCCAGAGTGAGCGCACGTTTGTTTAACTGAGATGAGCAGGTCCGGCTGGTACATTAAGACGCGTTTTCAATTTTTGGACGACGTAGCTTTTATTTTTTTTTTAATTGCAGCACTGCCAATATTGTGAAACTGTCTTGAAACGTGACGAAAACGTGGACAACGGAAACAAAAAGCGGTGTTTTAGCCCAGAGTTGCGTCGATTTAAATCGTTTTAAATCGACGCAAGACTTCGCTATACGTGACTTCTTTCAGAACGTATTAATTTTCCAATCCGTCAAAGAGAGCGTTTGTATGTGGAAAGGAGAATAGAAGTCGTTATAATTGTGGCTATTGAAGCCGTAAAAACGCGAATCACATAATTGCTGTTGCTAGAGCCATGGATGTATACACAGCTACCATTTTAATTGCGTCTGCAGAGTTGGTTGGTGTCTGTACATCTCCAAATTATACCCTCTCCGGTGGGTGCCCCAAGGGTAAAAATGCATTTACCACGTACAAGCTTTTGCCATGATAGCCTCGGTCGCTTGTGTGCCGTAAAACTCAACATAACACAACGCAACACAACACAGCACAGCACAACAAGACACTACACAACACAACGCAACACAACAAGACACAGCACAACACAACACGGCGCAACATGACACAATAAATACAACACAACACAACAGGACACAACACAGCACAACACAACACAACGCTTTAACTCACCCACTTAACTCTCCAGAAGACCTCCATCCACTGCCCAGATCCATCCTCCAGAAGCATTCACATCCATGCAGCGGAGGAACATATTATGCTCATATTATGTTTCATCAGGCCATTTCAGAAAATTTATTTCTACAGTCGCATTTCTTCAACACAGCAGCAATAATGCATTTACACGCAGCACTGATTTATGGCAAATTCTCCGTTTCCGCACCAATTACAAACTACAGTCCCTTAAGCACAACCTCCCGTTAATTTTAAATAAATATTCGCAATTTACCAATCCCAGTCTTAACCAGTTGCGACAGTACTTTGTATCCCTATAGATGCTCTGGTGAATAACTGTTTTCCCTTGTTCCTAATATTTTTCTTTTTAATTTTTTTTCATCAAACTACCATTGTAACCATATTATATAGACTTTTTTTCTTTTGCACTGTTTTTCTACCTCGTGTTGGACTAATGCTATTATTTTGATTTTGAATGTGTTTAAAATCATCCATATGCATGTTTCATTTTCAGTTTTACTTTACAACAAAATTGTATACACGTTCTACTTGTAACCACATTTTACACGTCTATCTGTGCTGTGTGTTTAAGTATCTATATTTCATGTTCCTTTATTTATTCTGTTTTCAATATCTGTGTGACTTGCCCTGCCTTGTTATACTCTGGGCCCTGGGCCTCGTCAAGGTGACAAATGCAGCTTTTAGCCCAGGTGTCCCACCAGATTGTTTTTCTGGAAATTGAATTGAAAAGCAACAGCGGAATCAAACTCAAGAACGCAATGGGAAGGGGACCGATGAAAAACCATATGTTTAACCAGTACTGCTAACATTTTATGATTGCCTGTGCATTTTTATCGTTAACGTGATTGAAATATGGAAAGAATTTTGAATCTACCAACACCTGTTGACTTCAGGAGAGTCATCGTGAATAATAGTGTTTCAGGTAGGCACTTCAGAAGAGAGGAAGGCGAAGCCATTCTATTAGAATTTAGCTCGGTGCAGCAGGTTTATAGTTTAAAGCTAGCCCTATCTCCACGCATTTAGTGTGTGTCTCATGGGTGCACTGGAAGGCTGGCCATACCTGCAAAGAAAAAAATGAATATTTTACGGAGTGCAGCGCAAAATGTGGATTGTACTCGCTTTCGAGTGAGCAGGTGCACTTGTGGAATTAAGACAATCGTATCTAAAATATCGAAAGCTGAAAAGAACATGGTTTAGTTCAGAAATGAAATGCTTTGTCTTTTAGCAAATTCTGGAAGTAAACGAGACACCGACGCTATATGAAAGATAGTTCAGCGCCACTCACCCAGTGTGGCGATTGAGGCCACACCCATCCTTTTGAGTGTTCCTTTCCTCTATGCTTCACTCCTACTCTAAAGAACAAGTACCAATAAAGAAAAGCTCGGACGCTCGAAGTTGGCAGAATATGTCGAGAACGTAGCGCGCGCTATTTGTGAGCCGAGCCTTCGCCGAATGCCAACGCCAAACTCAGAGGCAGGATCAAGTTGCCGCCGAAGCTTGAAGTGCGCGCCGCCACTCGGAGGCCTGCAAATGATTGAAATTCCGGGCGCGCAGTCGAACTCGGTTGGCGTCGATGAGCCGTGCGCATTGCAGCAAAACAAAACTAAAAAAGAAAGCGCGAGTGAAAAAGGGGCACAGACAGATGAGCGCGCTCGCGGTTTGTCCGGTGCGGTGGCGTGTCACAGGCAACAAATATCTGGCGCAGTTCAGGCGTCGAGAGGCATCGATAGTTTCGAGCGGCTGGGTGGTTTTCCGCCGCGTGGAACGTACAAATACAGTAAAGATCCGCGAACGGAAATTCGTCGGACGTTTCGCTTCTCGCATCCGACGTCAAGACGTGCTCGTAATGATGATGGGGCGCTTCGCGTTCATGGTTCCAGAGCTTTGCCTCGACGTGGTTGCAAGGTTATTGAGTTTTCTTTAGCCATATGTATTCATTAAATTGCGTCAGGCTTGTATCATTTAATACATTCTTTCCCTTTCCTTCAGTTTGCAGAATGTAGACGATGGTACTTTGCAGTACAGCGTAAAAAGCGTATGCGACAAGGCTGGTATTTGACGTCATTGACTGCGCGAGGAATTCTTACTTCGAGTTTCAGAATGTTTCTGAAGAGAGAGCACATTGAAATGCAGGTGTTGAGTTCATCGTCTGTCGATGCAACCATGAATCGTGTGAATTAACAAGGGCCTTTTATATTCAGAAAGAGCTTAGAGCTATATGCATGCAGTTGTTTGTGGATATCAGGTACCGAATGCACATTGCAATGTTAAAAATAATGCATGGCAAAAAAAGACTCGGCAAGAAGAATAATTTTGAAGCTATACCTTTTGACTCTCCATTATGTACAGTAGGGGCCTGAGCAAAAGCTTCTTTCTGCAGCGAATTGTTAGGCTTCGCCACTACATGAGTGCTAGTGCAGAAAAGTGCCATTTACAGGAAAGTAAATGTCGCGCTTATTTGTTTTGGTGTAGCTAGACTCGAGTAATAGAAATCAAACCTCGTTTTGTCTAGCGACAGTACGTTGTCGATGAAAGTAAACTTGCTGTTCATGAAATTTTCGATATTAGGGCTGCGTTTACTCAAGGTTTATAAATCAGCCTTGTATTACGGAGGAGGTTAATTGTTGCTGTCTGAAAGCAGGGCTTCGAGCAACGACTTACGTTCCGCTATCACATGCGACTTCATAATTATTTACGTTGGCGGTTGATATTTTCTTAGGCCCAGCATGCAAGGCGAAACTTTGTCTTCCGTTTAGCCAGTATTGTTTGGGAACGTGCTGCGCATTTAATGAGAACGGAGTGAGTTGGTCTCATTTGTAAATGTAATTCTTTAGGGGGCCTCGTCAGACAGGGCGTAGCGGCCTTCAACCTATTTCAAACATCGGCCCTTCCTTCAATCAACACATCTTTTTTTTTTTCCTAGAAGGCACCGCAGCCGCAGAAGTGAGTAACCTTTAGGAAGGCGGTTTCAAAACTAACTAACGGCACAAATTCCCGCACAGGCAAGAGAAAAAATAGTTGGTTGCCACCTTCTTTATCAGCAAACCTTCGGGGTGCCCAAACATTTAGACTAGCAGGAAAAAAAAAACAGATGCTGTGCAAATCAAGCTTATGACAAATAAAGTGAAATTCAGCTATCGACCAAGTCGCGAGTATTGATCCATGCTCTCCGCGCACAACTCGGGCGGTTTCCCGTAACTTCAAAACGTCCACCACTGCTTGCGAGTAGCGTGACAGGTGCTATTTGTGGAAATCGTTCACTAAGCTGCGCGCACGTGTCGGGTAGGTTAGTGTTGGTTTCTCTATTTTACTTCAATGTTGAAGGGTCCAAAACATGGCTGCGATATGGAATGCTGCTGTGATACTTTCACGAGACGAGCGGGCACACACTTCGACATATCAGGGGCCGGTATGACGGATCATTCTTTGTTCAGGGTCTGCACACCCCTCTCACGAGAGCCACTCATCTCAAAACGATACTCGGCAGTCGCCCGTTGGCGAGGAACTCGGGCTAACATTCACGTCGTAACTGGTTTGCCTTTTCGCAGGTGAGCATGAAGTAGAAAATACAAGTGTCGACAGTTTTTATATTCAGAGTTGCTGCCCACGCAGCAAAATAGTCAATCATCAAACACATTTGAGGAGGTTTCTGCAAAAGTTTGAGTTGGATACATGACGTTACTTCGCATTAAAACCTTCCGGCAACTTATTAAGTTTACGGTATATGAAATCAAAATAATGAGCGGTACTGAAATCTGTCTTATTGCATTGGTAAAGACCATGGTGGCTATCTACATGAATATGGCAGAGGACAGGCCTAGGACGTATACGACGAAGAGGTAGCAAGGGATGATTTGGACGAACTGACGGCGCTCTTGATGCAATAGACGTTGCTTTGGTTCTACTGGAGCTCATATGTGTTTTAATATTCACGATACTATATGTGAGGTTATTCGCGCATATTCACTCAGGAAGTCTTAAAATATTCTCATGGATATCACCAATTATCTTGAACGCTTGCGTCATCTGGATGAATCTGTAACTTCGTCGCGAAGTGCACGTAAGAGCACATCACTCGTTTTGTTGTTTTTTCGTCCTGGGTTTCATTCATTTTCCTGTTCCCACTTTAGTAAGCCCTACCGAAAGCAAGGAAAGCATGAGGTTACGAATCGCCAATTTTCACATCGGCATTTCAGCACTCATTACAGTCTTTCTCGCTGTAAGTTGTAGATAAAAGATAGCAACTGTAGATTTTCTTGTCCAGGCCAAACCGAGGCGAGGGTTTTGAAGATCAGTAGATTGTGCAACAGCGCATGCAGTCCAAGGAGATTTGACATGTGGAAACACCAGTAATTCAGTAAACACGTGGCTTGGGCCTCTGCTCGCTCTAGGCCAGGGGTCTCCAGAACTTTCTTTCAGAGTGCCTAGAGAAGATTCGTGAAAGCGATAAAGACCGGGAAGTGAATAAATAGATATAAATGAAAATTAATGCCATAATAATAAAAAATGACAGGCCTCTGTATAAACAATTGTTTGGGGTTACTTTTAACAGCTGTATTTTTAACCTGTGATGGCGATATGCAGCAATTGCGGTACAAAACGATGGGTAAGCTTGGGTCTAATCACACAGCAATACATTTATACAAATGACCAGGAATGCAAGCAAAAATCTTCTCGTTAGCTGCCATTTATTCAGGCTGACAGAATTTTCGAGAACGTCCGCCCTTTTAACGCATTATCATTAGAACTCGCATGCCTGAAGATTCTGTCCGACTGCCCATCCGTCTCAAGCCTCGCCGGCTGGTGGCAAAGTAGAAGGAAATTCCTCTCTCACTTTTCACATCAATGGAGGAGGGGAAGAAAAGTTGGCGAGGGAAGATAAGAGTGTGGGCGTTGACGAATGGCGGATGAGAGAGCCTGGAGAGCAGGTACGGCGTCTGCGTAATCATCATCATCATCATCATCATCATCATCATCATCATCATCATCATCATCATCATCATCATCATCATCATCATCATCATCATCATCAGCCTGACTACGCCCACTGTAGGACAAAGGCCTCTCCCATGTCTCTCCAATTAACCCCTTCCTTTGCCAGCTGCGCCCACCCTATCCCCGCAAACTTCTTAATCCCATCCGCCCACCTAACCTTATGCCGCCCACTGCTACGCTTGCCTTCTCTTGGAATCCACTCCGTTACCCCTAAGGACCAGCGGTTATCTTGCCTTCGCATTACATGCCCTGCCCAAGAGCATTTATTCCTCCTGATTTCGACTAGGATGTCATTAACCCGCATTTTTTCCCTCACCCACTCTGCGCGCTTCCGCTCTCTTAACGTTACACCTACCATTTCTCTTTCCACAGCTCGCTGCGTTGTCCTAAAGCTGTACCCTTTTCGTTAGCCGCCATGTTTCTGTCCCATAGTTGAGTACCGGTAAACTGCAGGTGTTGTATACTTTTATCTTACTTTTACTTTTAAGGGGGCGTGCCACACGAAAATTGAAGGACTGAACCACGCCACACGGTAGCACGGTATGAAGCTGTCAGTGGCAGCGGCTGCTCCGTCTGCAAGAGGGGGGGGGGTGAGGGGGGGGGGGTGAGGGGGGGACACTAATCCTAACGCATACACAGCCGCATCAACCTCATTGATCGTCTGTAATGTTTTAATGCGATAGCATTTGACGATTCATCACGGGAAAAACCCGGCATTGTGGGCATGCCATAAAATTCGGGAAAATCTGGTGTTGTGGTCTGCCATAAAATTTGCTGATTCGTCGGGACAGTGATGACGTCATCAGGTCGCGCGATGTGCCATATCTGCCGCACCTACTACCTCTACCCTCTCCCCGCCTGCTCCACCTGCCATCCACGTTCCTCTCCCCCGCTTCCTTTCTCCTCCAGCACAATAAAATTGTCATCATGGAAAAAAACTCTGCAGTGCGCATGCTGTCGCATTATCGCAATTAATCAGTGATTAAGTGACTCCTGATATTTTTTCTGCGAGACGATCTGGACGTTATAATCCCAAGGGAACCCTTATTTGTTGAGAGATGTTTTTCTTGTTCATAGACAAAAAGAATACTGCGGGTTCTCCCTGCTACCACTTTAGAACTTCTCGACCTATACCTGTATGTTGTTCTAATGCTTTAGTGGCCCCCTGAATTTTGCATTTATTGCGGTGACATATCACGTTTCGCATCAAGCTGCCTAGCCCCATAGTAGTGTACAGACTTCTGACTCTAAATTTTCTCGACAATACCTGTGATATGCCAAAACTGGCTGCAGCACCGATGCTTCACACCAGGCGGAATATAAAATTTGGGCACAGTGAACCAAGAATCGATAATAGACAATGCAGTTTTCATAAATGCATTAACGTTTTTTGCTTACCTGCTGCAACCGATGTGTAAATGCACGGCAATCATCTTTGCGTCATTATCTTTGCAGTTGATCCAGGCAAGCATAATACCCTAATAGTAACCTAAATTTCGAGATTGTGCCCACGCAAGAAAACACCAATATGTATATGCCGGCGCTCATTGCGTTCATTTTCCTTTCACTTCACTCATGCCACCTCCTAATATCATCGGTGAACCGATGATATTAACACTTTGTGGTGAACCGATAGCCTTATCACCGCCACTAAAGAATTCCTTTGTTGGTCATGTCTATCAGTAGTCTTCTGACAGCGTCAATTCACAGCCAAACACTTCTAAGAATTAAAGCATTGCACAAGTTTTAAGCGACAACTGTTAAAGGCATGTCCCATGTTCTGCAGCTTTCCTTTGGCGTGTTACCGCGCCACGCTTTGCAGTGACGGCATGGATGACGTCACTGCAAAGCGCCATGACGGCGGCCTACGTTTATTGTTTTGAGCACGGTGACGCCACGAATGACACCCCAGCAACGTTATGTGCACTGTTCTGGAGATGACTCATGAGCTCTCTCTGAATGTCGCGCTACAAAGCGCTAACCGTTCTGAGAGTTCTTTTTTATCATGTGCAGTTCTTTCTTATCATGTGTTCCTATCATGTGCAAACAATAACTGTTGAAATCGCGTATATAAGAAATACTCTAGGCATCTTTGTCGCTGTTACTGAAAATACGAACCATTTTTACTAGCCCAGTCTCAGCTTTAGTGCGATTACGTGTGTGAAAAAGGAAATTTTGTTATATGATGATTTTCTACATTTTTTAGATACGTACTCAACGTTGACCCTTTTATCATAATTGCATTAATACAGAACACCAGGAGGCACCCGTTTGCTTTGTTCCGCTGTTTTTCTTAGCAAGGCATCACAGCGTCTTCACATTACGCGAGTGTCACCCCGTAATATCGAGAAGCTGGAAACGCTTCCACAAACACACACATACACTCACAAGATGCGACCAACGCAAAGTAGTCATAACCCACGACACCGGACGAAATCGTTGCCCAAGCCAGTTAAGCCCAGCGTAGGCCTCCTCAACTTCTCGGAAACCATTGCGAAGCAATTCTCATAGCATCGAGACAGACGCCTCGCCGACTGCTCGCTTACATAATCTACCCCGCGCGCGCAGCGAGTTTCGGCTCGCGTCTTCATCAAGGCAGCCGTGCCAAGGCGCCGGTGGGAGCAACGTATGGGCGCCCGTGTGCCCGTACAGCAGCGCCGCCTTGCCGGTCCTCACTGCCGAGTCCGGTTAGCTGACCACGACTTCCAGGAGCAGCCTGCAGCAGCCCGAGGGGGGGGGGGGGGGGGGGGGGGAGAATAACCGGAGGGCGCCGCATACAGGTCGCTTACACGGACGTGTTCCCTTCAAAGCGCTAATTTGGAGAGGCAGCGCACGTGAAGGAAGGGGAGGAGTTGAGGGAAGGCCGTGCGGCGGATGCCGGCGTGCACGGGCCGCCGCGTGAGTTCGCCTCGGCGCGTTTGCTGCGCAGCCCTCGCGGGGGACCAGGAAACAGTGCACCTATTGAGGAGCCCAGTCGCGATTAATTAAGGCTCGAGCGGCTCGCGCTAGCGCGCCTGCTGCTGCCGCCGCTATAACGGGCCCCGCGGTGCGTGCCTGGCAGCGGAGATGGCGGTGAGCGCGTGCAGGAGCCGCCGGGGAGCAAGGGCTTGGCTGCTGCGCTTTTCACCTTTAGGCCTGTGCTGCGCCTAGTGCCACGGGCACGAGTTAGCTGGGAAAGATGGACGTGCGCTACATAGTGGGAGCCGATAAGTTTCCCGCTTGTTTCTTTTTTTTCTTCTTCTTTCGAATGGAGCCGCGGCGGTCAATAGCGTGCTCTTGGGGAGGTTATGTGAGCGCAGTTGAAAACGATGTTTTTTGACTCGTGTGAGCGTTGAAAATATTTATATTCCCGGCGATAGCGTCCGGAGCCCTGGCGGTAAGTTTTTCGTTCGCGTTCATAGTGGCAAAAACTCATAGCGCGATAAGCAGCTGCACTGGCCCATAACTGCTTTAAAATGCTCCCTCGTGCTCCTCACGTTTATGGAGTTGAACCGATTCGGCACCGTAGGCACTCAGCAAAAAGCACTACTGTTACGTACAGAATCCGTCAAAAGTGTCTAGCCCACAGGATTTGCTATCGAGTCGTATACTCAGGCATCTACGGCGCCTACGCACCTACTAAGGTCCTACGTGATACAAGAGTCACACTAGTGTTGCACCATGGTGGGGCGCTTATGTTGGAGTAGATAAATCCGGCGGTGGAGTCTCTGTGTTTCAAGGCGTTCTGAATGCGTGAGGAGTAGGGGGACGAGGTGGAGGGTAGGCAGCTCCGCTCGGCTGGTAAGATCGCGAGTTAAAAGGTTAACCCCCTCGTTCCTTCCGAGGCCCTCGTGTCCCGGGGTCCACGTAATGGGATGATCTTCGGTGGGGCGGGAGCTCAGCATGATCACCGCTCGAGTGGCTATTCGGCCTGTCGTGTTATCACGGCAGGCTTGGTGACAGTCGGTGAAAATGTGGGAGGGGCCACCGATGGTGTCGGTCTGTTTGAGAGCCAGTGCCACTGCAGTTGTCTATGCTATGGCTTGGCACAGAGGCCGTTAGAACAGGGTTGAAACTGTAGTCCAGAACCGCCACCACGAAAACCTCATTTTCCGGGCAGGCTGCCGCGTCCACATATACTGCTTCGGTGTCTCTTTCAAGTTCTTTGCGTAGGCCCCGAACTTTTGCCAGGCGGCGGCCTGCGTGTAGTTCGTGGTGCATGTGCTTTGGTATTCATCATCATCAGCCTTACTACACCCACTGCTGGGCAAAGGCCTCTCCCATGTCTCTCCAATTAACCCTATCCTTTGCCAGCTGCATCCACCCTTTGTCTGCAAACTTCTTAATCTCATCCGCCCACCTAACCTTCTGCCGCCCCCTGCTCCGCTTACTTTCTCTTGGAATCCACTCCGTTACCCTTAAGGACCAGCTTTGGTATCGGAGACATTTAAATGTGATATCGGCGCTCGTGCAAGAGAGTTTATTTGAATACCAGTGCTCGCAGGTCTTTCGGGGTTCCTACCAGTTTGCGGATCTCTCTGCCTGTCACGGTGGTCTCCAGCCTGGTTTTCTGTAATATGAGGACTGCTTCACGTGATTGGTCGAAAGGGTTATGCAGTCCGAGGGCTAAGAGTCTTTCATTAGATTTATTGATGGGGAGGCCTAGGGCTGTCCGGTACGCAGTCCGAATGATTGGATCAATCTGCTCCTCTTCGGTTTTGTTTAGGGTTTGACATTGGAGACCGTAGATGGTTCGTCTGATTATGAGGGCATTTACCAGCCCGAAATGTTTCCTCATCTCTCATCCATTCGCGGTGTTTGGTGGTGCGTCTGTTAATGCGCGTGATTTGATTCACCGTAGTTTCAAGGGTTTTGATGCAGTGCGATGCCGACGCGTTGCTCTGAATCCGCAGGCGCAGGATGCTGCGCTATTCCTCTCTTTGATTTTGTGACCCTCTGTATAGATGTCTACCGATATTGGTGACGTAAAACCTCTTCCATGGACTCGAATCATTTCGGTTTTTGTCTGGAGTGCAACGCATACCGCTATGTTGGGAAAAGGGTTCAAATATATTGTCCCTGCTGTCTGTAGCGAGGTTTTTTTCTGGGCGCGGGAGTCCTTGATTGTGTTGTCCAGAGCGTTATTTCTTCGCCATACAGTGTAAAACGGATCTCAGGTAGAGTGTGGAGTTCCCGGGCCAGGGAGAGCATGGAGATGCTGAATAGCGTAGGATGGAGATAATGGCTCTCTGTGGAGTACTCTTGTTGAGGATGCTGACGGGGTCGAAGCGGGTGAAAAAAAAAGTTTTTGAGGAGAGGAAGTGGCGCGATAGCTGTGTCATATCTCGGCGGGCACCCAAGCTGCGCCGTAAGGGAAGGGAGGAAGATGACAGTGAAAGGAAGAGAGAGGTGCCGTAGTGGAGGGCTCCGGAATAATTTCGACCACCTGGGGATCTTTAACGTGCACTGACATCGCACAGCACCCGGGCGCCTCGATTCCGATGGTGGCGGTTCTGTTAAATAGGAAAGCCTTTTCGTGTTAAATATTCATTGCCTGCAGTTGTGGATATTGAATCTTGAAAGAATAGTCTCGTTAGTGATGTTATCAAATGCCCTTTTTACGTGGAGGGACATAATCAGCTGTTCTCTAACACGCGGTATCTGAGACAGGACTTCATTTAGAAGTAGGATCGCGTCCTGGGCTGACAGTTCGGGGGCAGAAGCTGATCATGGTGTGGGTCAACAGGTTGTCCTTGATATAGTTTCGGAGTCGTGTCCGGATCACTCCTTCATAGAGCTTGCCCAAGCACGACATGAGGCGAATTGGTCTGAGGGCGTCGCGAAGGAAGATTTCTCCGTTTAGAAATAGTAATTATCTGTGTGTGGCACTACAGAGGTGCCACCTGGCCGTCGAGCCACAGCTCATCGTTCAGATAGTCGGTAAGGATATTTATGTGATCGAGGCTTGGGATACAGATCATGGCGCTGGTGATGTGGTCGGCTCCCGGGGCTGTGTTGCGCCGAGAGGGTCGGGCGGCTGCAATGAATTCTTGCGTGGTTGGGGGCTTCCAATTCTGGGTTGAGGTGACCCGTGCATTAAAGTGAACACGATGGGATGGAAGTATCGGCCAGGCAGCGTGCGTGTAGAGCGTTTAGTAAAGTTCGGTCGTCTCCCGGGAAGGAGTGTACGATTTCTCGAATGGAGCGGCTGGAAGCGGATTTGTAGTTGAAGTGGTCTATTAGCCTGCGGAGCATTCACCCCAACAACACCAACCGTTGACCAATTGGTCTGACATGATGATTAAACGGCTCGATGGTACAAGGACATATAAATGGAAAAGGGAAGAACGCAGCTGTATCACTTACTTTTGTATTATAATTGAGCTCATAAATTTTTTCGAGAGCCACAATCCGTGCTTTCTAGCCATTTAATAAACGGGAGTGTTCTTGACCACCAGCAACATCAACCTTAAGTTCTGTAAACAGTTTTGACAGGGATGCAGACGGAAGTCATGAGTTTGTACAAGAAAACAAGAAACAAGCAGTTCAGCGGCGCATAACGAAAAAAACATTTAAGGAAGTCACACTGGCAGAGTGCCCCTTCCTCCGCGCCAATCACGACGAAGGCGCTACCGCATCTGCCAGTCTCACTCAGAAATAAGACATCCTCGCTGCCCTTATGCGCACAGTTTCGGGCTGCAGAGACACCCAGCTCTTCGCTCCCTCCCGTCAAACAAAATTAAGCTCCTCCCTTCCAAGAAAGCTCTCCGAACTATGCCCCTGCACAGCCTCCCCTCACACGGTCACCGTTGACCGGTTCCCCCGGCTCTCTCTGGGTCGACGTCCCAGAGAGATGCCTTGCGCTCGTCCAAGATAAAGCGCACCTCGTCGGCCGGCTCGCCGCCCTGTGTTTCCCTAATTAACAGCGTCCTTGACGTTTCGCCGGCGCGGAGAGTCGCACGGACAGGGGGCTCGGGACGCAGCGCCTCAGCGCGATGGGCCGAGGGAGGAAGATTTCTCTTCCCTCCGGAACAATGACGCAGGGCAGAGCGCCCCTGCTTCTGCTGCTCTGCTTGCTCGCTGCTGAGGACGGAGAGAGAGGGAGAGTGAGCGCCCGCTTGAATGGCAGCAGCGCTTGCGTGAATGGGAGACGAAGCCCGGCCCTGAAAAGGAGATCCCGCCGGCGGCGGCGGACTCTGCAGCGATGCTGTGTCTTCTCCTTGTCCTCCTCGTCGTCTTCGTCGTTGCGAACATACGAGCTCCTTCCTCGCTCTTCCTTCTTCTTGTTCTTTTTTCATCGTGAGCACCACTCGCCGCCTGAATTAGCCCGGCACTTTGTCCCTCAAGTTTAGGCCTCCTCCTCCTTTTCAACTCCCCCTCTCCATCTTCTCTCTCCCGATAGCTGGGCGCCCTACAAAAGCGACCGCCTTGAAAGGCTTTCATAAAGAGAAGCGTTCTCTTTCGGGCGGCTAAAAGACGGCGTGTAACTCGCATTGTAGTCGCCAACTTTTGCCCCTTTTTCTTTCTCCTTCGCTCTTTTGTTCTTTTCTCACACTATCGCCTCAGGCGGGAGGCTCTTTGTAATTGCGCCGCTAATTGGTGTTTTCAGTTTTTTTTTTACTCCTTTCTTATGCGGGGAAGATAGCGTCTTTTGCAATTCGGGCACGCGCGGGGCGCGGCCATGGTTCTATATACGCATTAATAAAGCAGCAAAGTTTGGGTTCTTGACGCGCGTACTCAAATTTTTCGAAACCTGCGCAAGCGTGCAATGTGGAGAACATAGTCATGAAAAGGGAGCTCAAATACGGCCACTTTCTTCGGCTCTTCTTTAATTAGACGTCGAACAATGTTCCCGGACAAAGGAGAGAGGGGGCAGATTGCTGCCGACAAAAAGGCGAGATAAGTGGCAGAGAAAAAAAACAAAGAGATAGCGGGGGCAGCAGTGTGGTGTTAAGAGCGGGTGACTAAAAAAAAAACCATAGAGGAAAAATAAGGTAAAATTATCGTGATCTAGCTGACAGTATTGCCTGCACTCCCTTCTTGGAAGTCAAGGGCAAGAAGCAGCGAACAGTGACACTTGACGCTGCAGTGGTGCGGACAGTAACACTCCATTTTGACGATTTTTGCATTTTTTTGTTTTTTCCCCCTTCTGCTGCGTACCTGTTCTATACATCCCCGAATATGCATCTCCGTGCCGCAAGGCACTAAGCCCCTACTCTTCTTTTCACTGCTAAGCCAGTAGAGCTGGTAGTAGCAACTAGTAGTAGAAATCCAGTGTACATGTCTACTATGAAGTACATCCTCCCTTCTCTTCAGCTTAATCTTTGTGGGCCTCTAAATATACTGAGGCAGCAACAACTCATATTTAGCGAAGTTAAGCTCCTTAGACTGGCCATTTCATGAACTAAGAACTGAAAAGGCCACTCATAGCCCTGTTGCTTTCTCCTTTCACGGCAATAATTATCCGCCCAAGCTCCTAAATGCCCCATCTCCTTAAGGTCACTACAAGGCAAGTAGTCAAGCAAATGAAACAACTTGAGCTATTGCTCAAATATGTCGTCTCTAGCCGACTGCATTCATTCCCCTGCGGTATACCATGGCTCAAACAGGCCGAGTATCGCAACCCTGTTTTTCCGTTTTCAGCACACTGTTGCCAAGGTTCCCGGCTCGTTTCTTTAGGCACAAGAGAAACACCACAAACGTCGGCAACTAACGCCGTTCTTACGCCATCGGCATCTGTCTGCGCCCCGAGAAATTCTTCGGCAAGTATTTTCGCCATCGCTATTAGAAAGCGACGCCACGAAGTAGTTTCCTTTGTTCGGCGGAAGCTCATTCGGTTTCTTGTAGCCTAAAAATGAAAAAAAAAGAAAGTATACGCCTAGTCATTATAATACGCTCTGCCTTCATGGGGACCCGCTTGTAGGATTCTAAACATGTGTAATGCGTGAAAAAGAAAGGAAGGCCGTTTTTCATTCCCATCATTCCTTAATATGAAACCGCAGAATCGTTTCTTTTTCGTAGCCACCATTTCCAAGTTCTCCCTTCGGTACTGTTTTTTTTTCCTTCTCAACGAGTGTTATAGGGCGGAAACTGCAATCCACTCTTATTCAGAAACTAAGAAATAAGAGAGGGGATAGATGAAAGAGAACAGGCGGCGAAGCGGCGTCGCGCACTCTTTTGTTAAGCGAAACAATGACAAACGACCCGTCGCGGTGAAGACGAAAAAAAGGCACTTTTGGGCACAGACGCCCTAAAGATGGCCCGGACGACGCAATTTGGAGTCGGTAACTCAGGAATGAAAAAGAAAAAAAAAGAATTTAGAATGAATACAGCGAGCACTAGAGAAAGACAGAGGCTGAAATATGGAATTCCTTGAGTTTCGATGACACTGTGGGAGATATGAACTGGTGCCGAAACTTCAGGAATGTTTGCTGTCGAGAGAAAGCTTATTGCGAGGTAATACAAACGGATTACATTTTCTTTGCTCAACGCATAAATGAAAACGAAATTCGATGTGGGAACTTGAGCTTCCAGTGGCGGTAACCGGTTGCCTGAAAGCTAATGCGAATATTATTTTCTTTTTTGTGTGTGTTTGAACGTCATTTCTGAGCTTCCCTTCTTATGGAGCAGCTTAGTCAGCCTAATTATACTCCTATGTACTCTCCGATTTTCAGGAATGCAAAGAATCCGAATCACATGCATTCTTACATTGCTCTTTCTTCTGTGTTTTGCTTGTACTCTTCATCAAAGAAGCGCGCGGACAGTTTTAAGACCATTTTTTTAGTCCAGAAAGTATGCATTTATTGCTCTCGATCTAACGGGGAGGCCTGTTTATGCTTCTCTTTTCTACCATTGCAAAATAAAAAAATATATATATGGTTGACCACAGCTGCACCGTTGAACGGACTGCACGGGGACTTGGTGACTGTAAGCAAGCAACCATTAAGACAGAAAATGCAGGAAACAAGCGCCCTGGTCCAAGAAGACTTATTAACGCCTAAATACTCTTACTATTATTATGTGGTAGCATAAAACTTCACCGGAGCAAAAACTCGGCGCCGTCCGGCGTCGTCCAGAAAACGCCTGATTGGCTGGCGAGCAGTGACGTCCTCAGCGACGTCACCAGGGTGGAGAAACCTCATTGGCTTGAGAGACTTGACGTCATCAACCTAACAGGGACGTCACCGACAGGATAATGCCGATTGGCTGAAGGGAAGCGACGTGATCAGGCCAGTTCGTCTGTGTGAGCCAACGCTTGCCAACCGGGACAGGTGGTGCGTGGGAAGAGTTGGGGAACCGCGAGTCTCACAAGCTCCACCTGCCACTTCCGGCAAATGCATCAACAGCTTCGAATGCTACTGCACTGCCAACACATTATGGAATTAGGTAACCCTGTGTGTTGTGCGATAGTGCTCATAGGGGCCATTCCCCGCATTTAGCCATTTTGTGTTTGTGTGTTTGTTTGCTTGTCTCTAAGCCCTGCTTTGCGTCAGAGTGCCCTCCGGGTTGTGCGCGGCCTGCCAGGTGCACGCACGCACGCACGCACGCACGCACGCACGCACGCACGCACGCACGCACGCACGCACGCACGCACGCACGCACGCACACACACACACACACACACACACACACACACACACACACACACACACACACACACACACACACACACACACACACACACACACACACACACACACACACACACACACACACACACACACACACACACACACACACACACACACACACACACACACACACACACACACACACACACACACACACACACACACACACACACACACACACACACACACACACACACACACACACACACACACACACACACACACACACACACACACACACACACACACACACACACACACACACACACACACACACACACACACACACACACACAGTACACACGCACAGCACGCACGCACGCACGCACACGCACACCCGCTCACCGTGGAAATTGGCAGTTCAATTGATGACTGGTCGCGAGCGGTTGCTTGTGAAAAGCAATCTGAGTCTCACATGCCCCACCGATGGCAGCACCAGCCATCGCAGGACAGTGGCACATCGCTTAACCGCACACCACTGCGCCAGCAGTGGCATGAGGACTCCCAGAGGTCTATGAATGGAAAGTGGAGAATGACAAATTCCGCATATATGGACATTAACCCACTGTCGCTATCCGAACAACTTCATCCGTGAAGATTAGATTAAAACACGGGAACTGAACAGAAAACCGAAGTGCTAGCGCACCTAATTAGCATTTGGCCTAACTACGCATATCGGCCGCAGAATACTTTACCTCCAGACACGTCATTCATGTGTTCGGCAGTTCAAGGTGTACATGAAATTCATAAAATTAGTGAAGAGGTGGTGTGCAGGGAAGAAGCCGTGAGGTCTTTCTGAACGAGGAAGCTGTAAAATATATTAAGTTTGGGAACTTAAGAGCATCTGCTCCTTTTATCGCAAACCTTTGCTTTAGCTGGCATATTTCCTATAGTAGAGAGGCCACTTTAATATTTGTTGGTTCAAGAAATTTTATATACATGATGCCTAGGCTCGATAATACATACCCTAGTCCAAATGTGCATTGAATTTGAGGTTGTGCATGGGTTCTTGTATTTTAAATGCGAATAGACTAGACTTCACCAGGTTTTATAGCACTCAATTCTTGCGAACTGAATGAGGCCTTCCATGAATCCCAAAGTGAATATATGGCACATATAACGCTCCAACCTGCACATTTCATCGCCAAGATTGAGCCTTGCAGGCAGTTTCTGAGCGCGAAAGTTCCTGAATTCCTTCTAAAGTTAGCTTTGCGAGATAACTTGGCTATGCGAATAAAACCACACACACACAAAAATACCACCTCACTGAAGAAATCTTCCGGAGTCTAGATTTTGAGCAACAAATGTTCGCCTAGCCATCAATTTTTATGAAGGAACGGCAATTTGCCATCTGCTCACAGCAACATTTAAACAAACAAGCACAAACGAAAAAAAAGTTTCGCGTCATTAATCTCGGCGAAGACTATGCTTACCGGAAAAAATGTTCAGCGTCGAGGCATTCACGACATGCAGAACGCTTCTTCCAACAAATCCTCTGTGGACAGAAAGGAACTTCGCAAGACCACAGAGGCAAATGATGCGCTTCTGTCGCAGTGGGCCGCATTTCTTTGACAAATAAGAACAGCGCCCCAACTTTGGAACACGAGAGGGGGAAAAGAAAAACGCCAAGATAGCCTCAAGCCCTCGCATATACACAAATATGGAACACAGAGGCACGGTACAAAACCACACCCGAGCTTCGTGTCTCCAGCGTTTTTTTCCTCTTTTGAAGGCGGGAGCTGCAAAGAAAGAGCGCCAAAGGCCATCCCCGGGAATAAAGATTCATCGCATCTCTGGCATACACGGTGGCGCCAAAAACGTGGGGGCGCCGGGCGATCCCCAGATTCCGAGATCCTATTTCCGCTCCCTCCGACTCCTCTTCGGCAGCCGGCGCGGGACAAACGCAGCATTCTTCGCAACACGGATGCGCCTCGTCCTCTGCATTCCCGAAATGCACGGTCTCTCTCTCTCTCTCTCTCCCCTCTTTTTCCCTTACTCGTTTGCTTGTATCTATGCCCGTGCCCTCGCTTTCGTAACTTGGCGCCCTCCGGAGTTTCGGGAAAGCAGGATAAACACGAACGACGGCTACGCAGCGAGCGCGAGTCGAAAGGCGTGCCGACGCCTCGGGCGTTACAACCGCATCGTTGAAAACTACGGCCTCCCCATGCGGAGGCCGGGAGGCGACGGTGAAGGGCGCGCCGTGGTTACGGCCCTACTCGGACGCAGTTTTGCGGCAAATAACTCCGAAGAAACGCCCGGTGCGTGGCGCGTTTTTCTTTTGCGAGCATTACTTTCATTCTTTCGATTTGTATCCTCTAGGTGCTCGTGTGTATATGTAAGGCGACTTGTTTTTTTCTGTGGGCTTCCGGCGCCTTCGGAGGTCCGTAGTGCGTACGGGAGAAAACTAGCGCCCCAGATGCTGAGAAATGAAAGACGAAAAAAAAAAAAGAAGCGTTAAACAAGCTGCTTCCACAGGCGGCGCCATATCACGCAGCGAGCAAGATGCTCGCGTGAGAGCAGTAATCTTGGCACGTGTAAAAATTTGCTCCTTTCATGACCCACCAGTGCTCCGCCGGAGTGCAAGGAGGATCAGCGCTGGAACCGCGTAAGGAGTGCAAGATGAACGGAAACCCGAAGCGTGCTTCACGAGGCATGAGAAAAAAGTTTTACTTTAAAAAATAAAATAAAACTTGAGAAGTCTGAATTCTTCTGTGAAGGAAAAAAAAGGGGGGTATTGCAGGCTGGAGTGAAGGCAGTCTACTAATCTCACAAAATGAAAGCCACGGTTAAAAAACAAATAAAAGACCGTCCAGCAGGGGATATACGCGAGATACAAAGCGTTCGAATTTTTTTTTTGTCTTGGAATGTTGGCGTGGGGCCGGACCGGTTAAAAGCAGAAAACTAAACTACAGCCGAGAAGAGGCTGAACCAATGGGTGCGAGGGGAGCGAGATGGCTGGCCGAGATGGATGACTCGCCGGGAATCACCAAGAAGAGTGTGCGAGGGGTATCCGGGGAAGCTGCCGCCCCCCTCCACCACGTACGCACACACAGACACTCTTCGAGTACAACGAGGAAAAGTGACCGAGCGTACAGGCAAGAGAACGCAAGCGCGGGAAGGAGGGCAGGCGGCCGGAGAATTGACCTTAAGCTTTGAAAAGGGGGAAAAAATGAAGGTGAGGAGGGGGGGAACCCCAATAAAGCGAGAAAGAAATATGACAAACGAGCGGCAGGTTTCACGGCGACAACCTTAAATTTTTGCGACTCGGGAAGAAGTTGCCACGCCGGCGGCGGGTTTTCGGGGCCTGCCGGCGCGGCAAGGCACCGCGAAACGTGTGCGGCAGGGAGAAACGAGCGGTGGAAATAAAGGAAAAATATAAATAAAACTCGCATAGGAGGGTCAAGGAACGAAAAGAAGGCGCGAAGAAAACGAATGAATGGTGGCGGTTTCGGTTCTCCTCGCACGCGTATGGCTCCTCGGCGGCACCGGGGCCCGAGTCTCAATCTTTCTTCGCCCTCCCCTGCTTCGCACTCTTTCCCGATTCTTTCTTCCTTCCTCTCTCTCTCTCTCTCTTCCATGCCTTTATAAACCGAAAGAAAAAAAAATTCCTCACTTCCCCTTACTTTATTTTCACATTTCGTTTTGTTTTACGCTCGGCCTTTTCTCGGCTTTCCCCTGTTTGTGCGAATTGTGCGCGAGCGCACAGCGGCTGCGGCGGCGCTAAGATGAACGACAGAGAGCAATTGCGGAGCGAAGTCTCCGCACCACAGCCCAGCCATGCCTAGCCTCCGCCGTTACCGCTTCGTATGTGGCGCTGCAGCGCACTTTTTTGTAGGCGGCCGTTTCCTTCACGACCGCGACTCGAGCGCGGAGGATTGGTTCTGACCGCGACCAGAGTGCGTCTGATGAACGCCGCTGCCCCGCGTGTGTGCGTGTGACGTGGGTCGGAGCAGAGCGAGGGGGCACAGTTCGCGCTCCCCTTCGCCGCTATAGTATCTATATATACGCTCGTTTCAATGGAATCGTTTGTCTTCGTCCCAGCCTCGACAGAAAGAAATAAAAAGGACGCCGAAACGTAACGCTTTCGCAGCAGCGCCTTATGGCGGCTGTTCTAATGCGCCCGGTTTATCTCCTTGCCAATGAGATGACCGCGTAGGCGGCGGCGGAGTTTGCTCCGGTTGAAAGCTGCAGACACTTAGGGTTCTAGCCGTCGTGCAAGTTCGAATCGCAGTTGTTAATGCCAGTCATGGCACTCGGCATGCCATTACGTGTATGCTTGTTTTCTTTTTTTTTTTTACATCCAGACAACTTGAAAGATGTTTGTAGTTGCTCTCCTCGAGTTATGTATTCTCCGTTCAGTTTGGAGGTTCAGGTGGAGATTGTGAGCCACAGGTGGGACTGCACACGCGTTTCTCTGCCGGCTATTAATACACTGTAGCTACGATTAAGTAATAACCAAAGGCGAGAAATCAGCAACAGTTTACATTCAGAACTGTTCGTTCCAGTAGAGAACTACGCCTTACCCCGTGTCAAGATTCGTATATGTCTATTTCTTCAAATAGCGAAGGAAATATTTTTCAGCAACTATCTCTTTTCTGTACGTAGTTTGTACTAAAATAAATTTGCGTTTAAAATTGAGTTTGTGATTTGCTTTTCTTTGAAATGCTTCACACTTTGCACACTGAAGTTAGGGTTACAGTCAAGCGAGAAAAGTTGGTTTACGGGAGCCTGCTTCCATATACGAATTACAGTGAGTTTAGTTTAGTTTATAGTGGTTTAACGTCCCAAAGCGACTCAGGCTATGAGAGACGCCGTAGTGAAGGGCTCCAGAAATTTCGACCACCTGGGGTTCTTTTACGTGCACTGACATCGCACAGTGCACGGGCCTCTAGAATTTCGCCTTCATCGAAATTCGACCACCGCGGCCGGGATCGAACCCGCGTCTTTCGGGCCAGCAACCGAGCGCCATGACCACTCAGCCACTACGGCGGCTCGAATTACAGTGAAATGAATTGAAAGAATTTATTGCCGATTACACCTGTAGTGATACAGATGATTAGTGATGGTTTGTTAACATTGTGTTTTTGCAATTATTGATTTCGCATTAAATGCTGCTGCCATGAAGGAATGGGTGACGATTGTGTTTTGGTTCTGGCAGTGCTACAACGAGGTCTTTGGCGTGAGAAATGTGTTGGTACAGATTCAGCGAAGGTGAGCGTCCTGATTGCATTTTTCTTCTGCTCAACGCGCGGCACGTTTTTGGCTGGCTCTTGCCGCCTGCATACTTGCAACGTTCAGAGCATGACGCTGCACCTAGGCTGCATCCATTCACCTTCTGCGATGCGAATGATGTGCCATATCGCCGCTGAGCTGATGGGTTTATCATAATATTGCGGTGGCTGTTACTGCGCAGATGCACAGGATACCGCTCCATGCAGTCTTTTCAGGATGCTATCTTGAACGGCATTTTAAAACGTTTGGTGCCCTCTTGTTGCTACTGAGTGCTCCACCTGATAATGATGAAGATAGCCGCGCGGCACCGACTATGTGGTGGTCACGTGATCGCTTACGCGCTTGCCGGGAACATTCGGCTTAATGGTTATGGGCAATTTGCGCTGAAGTTTGCGGTGCCGATTGCAGCGCCATAACACACTGCCTAGCGGCAAGAGCAAGCAGTTTTGGGTGGTACTCTTAGTACTTTTCCGCGCCACCTTGAGGCGCTTATTGGCGTGAGCCTCCACGCTCTGTCGAATGCGCAAGTGCCGCGTGTCAGCTATCTGGGCTACGCCAAGAGAAGCTAGGCAATGAATGCTGTCAGCCAAACACGGTTATCTAATCGCGCAGAATGTGTTCTCACGTTTGCAGCGGCCCAAGCGGCTGACAAAAGCAGCTTTGAGTCACCGAATGGAACAACTGCAGTGTTACCTTGGCAACGCAGGTTCCCCATAGCTGTAGAAATGGCAGGTTCTCAATGACAACTTGCCTGAACAACTAGGGAACACTTTCTTCTCTGCGTTGGCAGGGTAAAGATACGTGCAAATCAAGACAGAATGTGTCAGAAAAATGCGTTTCTACGATTTTGTGGTAATTTCACTAAAATATTTGACTTGCTGATCAGTGTGGTCTTTCTAGGAGTAAGGTATATGTATGTCAACCCAGCCGAGGATATATGGAAGCAAAAAGGTGCTCCCAATAGATCCTTGAAGAACGGAGCGAAGCTCTTGAAAAGGTTTGGTTTATGGGAGTTTAACGTCCCAAAGCGACTTAGGCTATGAGGGACGCCTTAGTGGAGGGCTCCGGAAATTTCGAGCACCTGTGGTTCTTTAAGGAGCACTGACATCGCACAGTACACGGGCCTCTAGAATTTCGCCTCCATCGTAATCCGACCGCCGTGGCCGGGATCGGACCCGCGTCTTTAGGGTCAGCAGCCGAGCGCCATAACCACTAAGCTACCACGGCAAAAAAAGGTTATGATTATAAATAGGAATGTTCATGGCAAGTAAGTCGTGAGCGAAAATTATATTAAATAGTATCATTTTGTTGTTTCACTGTTTGTCAGGTGTGTAAGGCAAACATATTTTCAGAGTTCGCCTCCCTGAAAACATGCAATCGAAAATCAAGGTATTTCGCACCGCTGCAAAGGAGTTGTGCATGAACAATGTTCTCACGCGCGTCCTGTAAAAATTACCGGAACCAAACATGGGGAGAAACCAGGAAACGAGCGAATAATTACGCCCCTCACAATACCTTACCGGAGTAATTGAAAGCGTGCATAAACGCCTAGTTTTAAGTATCTGTCCGCAAAATACGTAAAGCCGCATACGAGGTGAAAACTTAACAACCGTTGACGTAACTTGGCTGCCTAATCACAGCGACACCACGAAAAGCTTTCAGCAACGGTTAAGGCACAAAAATATCTTCTCAAAAGAAAAAAGAGCAATCTCTGGGAAGGAAATGGGGCCATCTTATCCTTTAGAGGCGATAAAACGATGGCCTTCCCAGCCGCGCTCCCTACTCTTTACAGCTTCCAGCTTCTGCGACCGAGACCAAAGCAATGACAAGAGGAATAAAAAAAAAAACAGCAACGCTCTCACACACATACGAACACACGAGGGAAGAATCCTCTGAGGCGAATAAAATAGGCCAGATCGCCGTTCCTTCCCTTTCATTTATTTTTTTTTATTCAATACGATGGGCGCATTGAGCGCCATGGAGCAAACAAGTCTGCGCAAACAGTGATAAGGAAGGAGTGAAGGAGAATCCATAAAGTGGCTTTAACCTACTTTCTAAGCGAACGAGGGAGGCCGCCTGAGGATGTAACTGTGAAGGTGGCGCTCTAACTGGCAGCCAAATTAACGACGGAAGCAGGTAAACAAGGCTGGAACAGCAATGTATCGGTGAAAAGTTTTCCAGTGCTTTCAAAAAGGAAGAGAAAATACCGGTGTCTCCGGAAAGGAATCACACCAGCAAATGAAAATAGCAAACGGAACCACAATTGGAGCAAGCGGCGAAGGCGGCATTCGGTTGTGTTTTGCTTTTTTAAGTTATGTATGCTTCCCAAGAAACAACGATGAGAAAATTCAAGTGTGAATTGCTCCATTCCACCACTGTGATTCGTAAGCTTCGCGTATTCATAGAATCACGCGAAATTTACGGCGAAACTAACCAAGTGACGTGCTAAGCCTTATGTAAAAGAGCCGCCGCGGTGGCTCAGTGGTTACGGCGCTCGGCTCCTGACCCGAATGACGCGGACTCGATCCCGGCCGCGGCGGTGAAATTTCGACGGAGGCAAAATTATAGAGGCCGCCGTAGTGGCTTAGTGGTCATGGCGCTCGGCTGCTGACCCGAAAGACGCGGGCTCGATCCCGGCCGCGGTGGTCGAATTTTGATGGAGGCAAAATTCTAGAGGCCTTTGTACTGTGCGATGTCAGTGCACGTTAAAGAACCCCAGGTGGTCGAAATCTCCGGAGCCCTTCACTAAGGCGTCCCTCATAGCCTGAGTCGCTTTGGGACGTTAAAACCCCATTATCCAACCAACTAACCAAATTCTATAGAGGCCCGTGTGCTGTGCGATGTGAGTGCACGTTGAAGAACCCCCGGGTGGTCGAAATTTCCGGAGACCTTCACTACGGCGTCCCTCATAGCCTGAGTCTCTTTAAGACGTTGAACCTCTATAAATTAAATTAAACTAGCCTTATGTAAACTGCTACAGTGGTTTGCTGTTGCTCGGATGCTATAGCGGGCATCTTAGAGGATGACGCAATCAGTGTAGCAGGGACAGCATTAGGACTAGCGGGGTTTTAAAGCCTTGCCCACATTCCGCTCGGCTCTGCAGACAGCCGTTTTATATAGACCTTTCCAGTGAGGGCTCCCTGAACGCCGTCATATTGCTCGCTATTGCCTGCACATGACGTCAGCGTAGTAAAAGCGGCAGCGGAAACGGTTTGCAACAGCCCAGAGAGGAGGTGTTTCGGCATCTCTCTTGCCCAATGGAAATGAAGTAGGTTCATCCATAGATGCCAAAACAAATGGTAACCTTATTTATGACCTTTTCGTGCGTGATGATAAGTGTTGTGCTTCATGGCGCGTAAGCGATTAACGCTATCATGTGTCGAAATACTTTCGTTTTTCTGCAAGTGTACATGATAGGGACGTTAGAGACGTAGAGTACATTGGGCCAGCCTAAGTTAAAAAGCGAATGGACTTATAAGTGAGAACAATCTTGGGCTTTTCACTTGGGTTAAGGCAAAGGTTTCCAATTTAGCGTGCTGCATTCTGGTGTTTTATGCCGACATTTCAGAGATCAGATAAACGCAACTTTACCTGAAGACAAGCTACAGTCGCGTAAAAGCGTGCGTGACATTCCTCGTCAGTCAATAATTGTCCCATGCAGATTTGTTTTACCTACCTTTAAGAATTTGAGTGTCGTGCAATAATAGCACGGGACTAAACTCTGAAGGGTAGCTAAAATGTATCTGTATTTAAGAATAAATGATTGACCAGGAATATCACGCAGGCCACTAAACTCTATGCCAAAAGATTGCGTTCGCCATCACCTGGCGTACAGTGGATGTTCGGCCAACTAAAATTCTTTGTTTTTTAGAACACTTTGAGAAGGCCCACGTTTCTGTAACATACCAAGTACATTTCTTTGCCCACAGAGGGGGCGTAGTTGCGGCTTCGTAAGGAACAGCAAAGGCATCAATAATTTGCTTCACCTCTTCCATCAGCTGGGGTACAAAAAAAAATCACCAGTTAAATAAAACGAAGAACCAGAAATAAAAGAATATATATTGCTTCTTCATCTGTCACTTAGTCATTGTTCTATACGACCCGACCCTCGTGATGCCGACTGTTTCTTAATATTGCACCTCTGCACGTTCTTTCCTATTGTTTCGCCCGATCTGTATCTTGTCCATGGCCCAGAGAAGCAAAGCCACTCATTTGTTCTCGGTCGAATGGTGGGCTCTATGCGCACTCGAGAGCCTTCTAAATTAGTGTCCGGACACGGCAGCAAAAGAAAGTGCCACGGGAGTGAGGGGGAGGGGGGGGGGGGGATACGAACAAAGCTGTGGAAGACGAAGACGGAGAAATAAAAAGTCGTAAGAAAAGGCCGGCGAAAGAAAACAAAAAAGAGACACGGTGGCTAACCGGGGGCGATCGCAAGAAGCTGGCCCGGTATGGAACGTTGGCCAAGACCCGGGGCGCACGTAATACGGTGTAGCAGAGCAACTCTCCGGCGGCCGCGGCGGCTGGCCGGTTCTGGCCAGACGGAGGAGAGACTTAATGCGGCCTTCAGAGACTCGTGAAAGTCGTGGATCCATTGGAATTTATGTGACAAGGCGCACATTTTCCTCCCATAAATGTCCCCGGACCTCTCGCGCCGCCCTCCGTCAAGGCAGCTGCGCGGCAGGTCTTCATGTCTCCACTGTTCTTCTTTCTCTCCGACTTTTTTTTTTCTTTTATCCTCTCTATTTCTTTCTTTTTACTGCCGCGCGCTCTCTGCCTCCTCGCCACCGCCTTCTCGAGGCTGGCGCGGCCGCTCGGCGTGACGAACAATGAACAAAGCCTTTCTGCCCCCCGCCACCGTCTCCGCTTCGAAGCCGGAGCACTGCGCTCGCAGGCGGACGCCAGATGCGCGTATTTTCGGTGCTCGCCGCCGCACGGTCGGCCTTTTACGCTTATCACATTCCTCCCTCGCGGCTTATTGCGCGCGGCCCGCGACACAATCACCGCCGTTGTTACGTGTATTGGACGCGAGCCTATTGCGACACGGACTGCGGAATGCTTTTCTGGGAGCGTGGGATAATTGCGTGCTTAACGCGACGCCTCTCTCTCCTCTGTCTAAACGAAGAATGTTTGTGGGTGAACTGGTTAGAAAGTAATTCCAGTGACTGTTGCGTTATGCGCGCGAAAGGAGGCTCGTGTGCAGACTGCGCGTGCGTGTGGATAATTAATGGAAATTTTTATTCAGGCTAGAAGCAGACCGGAATGCTGTGGTGAAAAAAAAGAGCGAGCAGAACCAACGGTCCCAAATTCGGAATGCAGTGCACTCAAGCATATTATTGATTTTTAAGCAGGCCCACTGGCTTGGTAGCAAATTAAAAACTTCCAAGCAGCTTAAATTTTACCATTGATTATGTGCTTAAATCTATCATTCGATATATCAGTACTAGACCATTTCGCTTTTAGTTGCGCTAACAACGGGAGAAAGTGCCCGAATAATTAAACAAACGACGCATAAAACTATCCGCATGAATATGGTACGAGTACTTCATAGTTCAGCTTTATTGTTGGCAGAAGTGTCTTGTGTATAAAAATAGTTATGTCCCGCGCGTTCGCAGATAATAATAAATGGTTTCGGCTGGTACAGTTAGGTACCTAAATCAACTTATATATATAATTCTTTGAAATATTTCTAAACGACTGGGGTGGCTGGCACTGAATCAGTAGTGATATTTTGCTGAACTGAATACCGCATCTGTGGCGCATCACTGAGCTTCTTTTTAATTGTGGCACTCAGTGGAAGTCGCAAAATGACTGCTGTTAGAAGATCAGCACTGATTGGACTAAATCCCTCGTCTGTTATAAAAAAAGCGCCTGTAAAACAACTTTTTTATACAGAACAGGCATAATAGATCGAAATAAAGACACCCGGCAATGTCTCTTTCAAATGTATTGTTATTCCTTTTCAGCTTTTTTTCTTGCGTACTTTTTTCTCCTAGGCATGTTTTCCGTTGTCATGGGTGTCCGTTGTGATCCATGTACAACACCGCACGACATATATCCGCTTTCGCGTGTCGGCAGACCATTTGTGCAAAACGCAGCTTTCTAGTTGATTGCTTTGAGTAGGCCGATGTGTCAATTGACTGCTGTGATTGCTTTCTCTTGGTGCGTGTCATTTTTCGTCAGCCATTTAGCAATTAATCAGCAGGTGATGGTGGTCCAAAGCGACCGGCCGTAAAATCGGCTCAAATTTTCAAATGAATGTAATTTCGTCCTTTTAAAGCGGTAATCTGCCCTCACGATTCATATTTTGGTGACAGTAACGGCCCTTAGAGGCTTTTCAGTCGCCAGCAAGTTTTGATCGTTTTCGGACGTTGTAACTCAACATTGATTTCGTTTTATAATACACGGTCGGTAAAGAAACTTATGAGAGAGAATGTAAGCCATGGCTCTCGTTTAATAAAAATTATCTCTAGAATTCACAAACTCAATCGGAGATGCTTTCGCCTGCTATGGAAGCTCTGTACGTGTGCTCAACAGAAGATGGTGGCTCCAAGCGCCCCAGTGGCTTACCGGCTACGGGAAGGCCCGGTGAAAAAAAAAAAAAAGAAGTCGAGTTAACTCAAGATTCAGGCATACCAAAGTGAAAACCAACAGCAGATTGGAATTTTTTGCTTAGTTGAATGTCAGTGCACATTAACCAACCGTGGAGAAATCGAGATTAAGCGCAAAACCTCGACAACGGCGAGTGTCTGGATCTAAGTGTAGTTTTCGCCATGCAAGAATCAATTTTGTAAATCGTGAGCCATACCTTTATTTGTACAGGCCAGTGATACGTAGGTTGGCGTTATGATCACCAAGGATTTCCGCAGAAGGAGGAAATTACTGTAAACATATGCCATATGAAGCACTGCAAAATAAAGGGAGAAATGCTGTCAGTTTGCGGCATGCAGGAAAAGCGTATGTTGCATAACCACACCGTTCACAATCCGCCTTTTACGGCATTCTTTCAATATACCGACGTATTTACGAGATGGAAAGCACCCCCTTTTGTGCCGTTTTGTGGAAACATATTTCTAGAATTACTATCAATATTAAATAAATAAATTAATTAATGGTGAACAAACAAGAAAAATGTTCAATTCCAGATCGAATATCTCGCCAGTTGACTGTTTATTGGCTTTATAAGCCGGTTTTGATTTTTCGTAGACCTGATATCAAATCAAAGATACTAAAGGGCACCGCAAAACTCGAGCTGTATATGTTGTACAACGTGATGTTTCAGCTAAGAGAGTGGATTACTGTCTTCGAGAGAGAACCCAGTGGCAAAGGGCAGATCATCGAAGACTGGAAATGCCATAGATCGGCGATACCTCAGTCATGTTCTAGCCTATTCACACAAGGCTTGTCTTCATAATGACGCTGGTAAAGACAACTATCTTTGTCGAAACGTCAGCCCCTGCGGGAGGCGCTACCGTAATTGTTTATTTTAAGTTTTTATAAAGTTGTGCCGTGAAATAGTGGAACTGGAAGTCAGCCGACAGTTTGCTAAAAACTGCTCTGATTTTGGTTATTTCTTTTCTGAAACGCATTGATTATTGCTTCCGTTTTGCCTATCTATTTGCGTGTTAATAATGTGAAAGCAATACTAGTCCCATTAAGGGAAAAGCCGGCGGCGTCTGTTAGTCTGTGTGCTCGCAGATGGTACAGGAATTCCCAGCGATTGCAAGAAAAATAGGATGACGTCATCAAGCGGCTGTAGGACGCACACAGCAAGCCGAGCACGGCAGTTTAATACAAGCATGTACATGTTCGTTTGTCTATGTATATCCACCACAGGCTGAACTCAATGCGGTGCCAGTTTTCCTGACTTATTCGTGCTGAGACTGTGACGCAACCGTTTGTCGTACAGCGTTCCAGGTGTTGTGATGCGAGTTCTCAATGCATATAGCTTACATGTGCTAGTCAAGTTGGCGGCTAGCTTGCGACAGGGATTCGAACCGACAATATATGCAACTTCATGTCTTTCCAGACATTCGTATCAAAACTGTGATCAAATAGCTCGTCGTACAGCGTTGCGGGTGGTGTCATACACGTGTGTTTGTGGGTGGATGTTAATGCAACCAGGGAAAGTAATGCTTTCGCATTCCCACACGTAAGCAGCCTTAAGTGTCTGTGCCGAATTTTTTTTTGCTACTCCCCTCTCCTTAAGCAATGTGCCACACGGTGCCCTTAAAAATATAATAAATAGTTCTGATGATGATGATGATGATGATGATGATGATGATGATGATGATGATGATACTGTGAGTTAAATGACTCCTTGCAAAACTCTGATGGTTTTACGCATATAACAAATGTTCGGGAATAGGATGCACCTTTACGAATAATTTGGGCGTAAAGCTTCCCAGCAAAGCTCGACATCTGGTGATATCCCAGGGTGCATTTTTAGGGCGAATGAGGGCAACTCAGAGGGAGCTAGGGGGAAAGAAAAAGTTGAAGGCTAGCATGCGCTCAAGTAGGGCAGCACATCACATCCTCAAACACGAAGTCCAAGCCACTTGAGCCGGCTAAAAAACCAAAACTGTGATCGTGATTAGCAAAGAAATTTGATTAAGCTAGCTCTTGGTCATAAATTTCGCAATGTCAATGAGCATTTGAAAGCTAACGCTGCAATTAAAGGATTCCATCTATCCGTGTTGCTATTTGTTACTATAGTCCTCTTAGCATGTATGCTCGTGTAACTACTGAAGTGGCGCACCTACTGATGTTTAACTCCATATAAAATAAAAAGGACAGGTTTGTTACTATAGTCCTCTTAGCATGTATGCTCGTGTAACTACTGAAGTGGCGCACCTACTGGTGTTTAATTCCATATAAAATAAAAAGGACAGGGAAATTCTAGTTCAATCCTAGCGATTGAGGGGAAAACTTCCTTATCACCAGAAAGTTTCACTTGCGTTGTCTGGAACTATTTCAGGAGCACAAAATTTGTATATTTTTACCATCGTATTTTACTCATCTATGTTACCTATCTTGTATTCCACTTCTAATTAGCATTTTACTCGATTAAAACGCTCACTGCAGCGTAAATTCTGCCAAAATCAACTTATTTCTATCGGAATGTGCAACCGTATATATTGACGCTTGAGAACACCACAAGAATAGGCGGGCGCGTGTGGATAATTTCACCTCCGACCGCATTTCATCTCTCGAAGCCACAGAGAAACCCCTTTGCCTTTACCACGGCACCCTCCCCCCCTTGCTGTGTGGCTTCCAGCCAGACTGAGCTATGTCTTATGGCCCCCCTTTTTTAAATTTGCGCTCGTGTTGCCGTTCTCCCTGACCCATCAAATCTCCAAAAAAAAAAAAGAGAGAAGAAAACATGTCGGCGTATAAGAGCAAGACCGCCAGTCACGAAGTGGGGCATTCACGCGTCGCAATTCGGTGTCGTGCGCAAAGAGCACGAAGGCGAAACTCGCGAAGCCGTGAAAAACACGCAAACAATCCTCCTCCTCTTCCTCCTCCGGCGCAGGCAAAACAAATTTTCGGGCACAGGAGCAAAGCAAGCAGAATGGTTGGAACCCGTCGAACAGAAATGATCCGTGATGAAAGCAGACGGGAAGGCAAGGAGAAGAAGAGGGGGAAGAAACGGGAGAACTACAACAAGAAGAGGGGAAAGAAAGGAAGGAGACACGTAGAGGCGCAGGTCCAGACGAATAGCGGCGCCGCGGGGCGAACAAGCGAAGGAACACACTCGAAAACACAGCGTCACGTCATGCGGCGGCGGCGGCGGCAGACGCGCCTCGATCCATCTCCGTCGTCCCCCGGCAACAACGGCGACGACCGACCGATCTCGGGCGTCGTCCCCAGAAAACAGAGAGAAAGAAAAAGATAAAAAGTGGAAAGAGAAAGCGAGCAGCCCGACACGCGGCGCTCGAGCACCCACGCACGCACACGAGTCTTTGGCCCAACTCATCGGCTGGCCGCCGCGGGCCTACGAGCAAAAGTGAGAGAGAAAAAAGAAAAGAATGCAAAGCAAAGGAGGATCGATGGATATTAACGCGTCTTTGATTTATGACTCAATCGATGAAAGCGATTTCTTTTTTCTTTTGCTTTTATTTTTCGCCTTCATCTCTTCCTACCTCGGCCGAAAGTTTCATTTCCTTCGCTCAATACGCTGTCGCTCTTTGAATTTTACGCCACTCGGGAGCCTGGCTTTCCTCCCTTTTATCTTGGTTGCAAATCTGCGCGCCCCGTACCCTTTGCTTCCACGCGCGCTTCCTTGCATGCGACCCACTCCGTTGCAGCATCCAGCCCTTCGGCCTCCTTCAAAGTCATTCCCCGCCCGAGGGAACGCGGCCGCTGCTGCCGCCGAGGGAAGCACTTACCTTGCAGCTGCTCAGATTATGTATATTATTATGAGCCGATCCATCAGGCACACTTGGCGCCGCCGCTATTTTGGATGCGGAGGAAGCTTGGCTGCAGGCGCCGCCATGCACGGGGCAATGAGGAGAGAAAGTAGAGGGAAGGGGGAGAGGGGGGGGGGAAGGGAGATGAGGTCGAGAGCATGCGGCAGGGGTGTGGAGCGATCGGCCAGGTTTGGAGCGGCAAGACACGCGCGGCAAGCGCTTCGCCTCACTTTCCTCACTCCTCATCTTCGCCTCCACCCTCGGCCCATACCTGCCTGCCTTCCGCCGATGCCGCAGCGTCCACTTTTATCTTGCCTGCGTTGATTAGGATCACCGTCTACAAAGCACAGACTGAGAGCAGCTGTGTTCTAAATGTAGGTATTTATTTATCTATTTATTTATTTATTCAATACTGCCAGCCTTGACAGGCCCGGGCAGGAGGGGCAATACAACGAGATACAAGGCATAGTAACATTTAGCACACAAATTAAAATATAAACACCCCAAAGACAACACATGCATGATTCGAACAAAAAATAGGTAAATTGAACACTTTTTTTTTTCGCCAGAACTGGACATACAACATTCAAAAGTCTTTATAAAAAATTGGCAATGCTCTCAGTGCTTATTAGTCCACTCAAAGGAAGCTGGTTCCACTCTGTTATTGTACGGGGAAAATAAGAATATTTGTACAAGTTTGTTTTGGCACGATAAGGTGTTAAGGACTAGGCGTGACGATGTCTCGTTAATCGCTTCACTAGTGGTTTTAAGTAAGGGTCCGGGCTCATTGATAACTTGTTATTTTTCAACAAAAAGAGAAATTTTAGTCGCAAAAGCTTTCTTCGAGTTTCCAGTGTCTGTATGCCATTAACGTTCATGCCATTAACGTTTATCGCGCTTCTTATCGTGTTTCAATTTTTGCCGGTCTTCTTGCTCGCTATATGTCGGATTTAATTAGATTATCTCTCCTTGTTCATCCTACGGACACAGCGGGCAAGGAAAACGAAAGTTTTAAAGGACCTGTGCTTCATACATCTCCTGAACTAACGTACTAGGCTGTAAAATATTATACGTGTGACAAAAGCCAACTGAAATAGATATGATGCTGTGCTTTAATGCAGTTTTAATACCGCTCAAGAAATCACTGTATTACCCACGTTAAGTACCTAGTGTATCAGGAAAAGCTGTTCTAGGCACAAAATTCCTGTTTTGCATTTCTGGATTTTTTTTAAACAAGTTTGAAACGTCCGTCTGTGAACGTCATGAATAGGCTGCATGTAATTTTTTTGCTGCTCAGGAGACAACTGCTGAGCAAACCAACATTGCCTACTACGCCTTCGGTGCTAACAAAACTTCTAGCGCGTTCAGCTAAAAGTCGAATCAAACCGAGATACTTCCATGACGTGCATGAAGGCTTCGCTATGTCATGATGCTAGTAAAACTGAAATGACTTTGAAAGACGGATATTGCTACGTGTTTGGGGCTCCAGGCTAGCGATGAACATGACAATAAATTGCTTATCATGTGCACTTTTCTCCTCTAAACAAATATTGTTGCCCAGGTCAACTCTGTGGGGTAAGCGCAAAAGTAATGCAGGAAAATATGGACACAAATGCTGGCAGATGTGTCGAGTGGAAGTTGTAGAATGAATTGTCCTCGTTATTAAATAAATGTATGTGGGTTAGAATACACACGGTTGCCAGACATGCGTCCGGAACATTGCGGCTTTCTGCCCCGCGAAAATTTTGACGACAACATTCTGGATAACGCGCGGTGGAAATTGCGAACATTGTGAAGCATGCCAATAATTTATTCCCTCACAAAGGTCTACTATATGACCAGAAATGGCAAACTCTTATGAGCTTAGTCCTAGTCAGTAACTTTACCTCATGGCAACAGCTGAATCCAGAAGCTCGGGTTTTCTCCATACCACGATGCCGGCTGTGTTACCAGTTCTTGGGAATAAAGTCGTTGATACAGGTATCACTGTAGCAAAAGAACGTATAAAAAAACAAAAAGTATACGTTAATGTGCACATATCAAAACCAGTGAGGGTGAAAGCAAAACGCAGTTCTTGCGCCGACGCATCTTCTTTCATGTCCTTCAAGTTAAGCAGTCGAGGATCGACGAATGGATTCGTGCTTCCAGCTACGGCCGTTATTAAGGGCAGACATCATGCGGACGTAATGAGCAAAACATGTCACGGCACTCCTTTTCCTTTGCCGCCAGAAAGAAACAAGTGATACGAAAGCTTCGGTGAAAAAAAAAAGGGGGGGGGGGGGGGTGGATGGAGGCAGGCTGAACACCACACACAAATGAGCGCCACGGCTCCTTAATAAATCACGTCATTGGCAGTAAAAAATGAGCTCAAATTCAGAAGAAATAAAGTGAAAACGGTCAGGCCTTTTTCCAAAACGTCGGCTCATCTTCCAGCCCCATTTGTTCAAACGGCTTTTTTCCCCATCAGTAGCTCCTCCGCAAAGACTAAATGAGTAGAAAGCTGGGAGGATGAAAACGTTCCAGTCAGACGTGGCTATAGCGAGGGGGAAAAAAAAAGTATAAACTGTATGGCAAGAAGGCAGTTCGAAAGGAAGAAAAGAAGAGAGAAATAAGTACTGAGGCTCGCAACCGCTCGGGAAACTGCCTTTGTTTCCCGTACATTTGGCGCAGCCCCAAAACCGCCAGTGTATCAACTATCTAGACCCACTGGAATAAAGGGGAGGATACACTCCTTCTTCCCGAAGGCAGACGGCTGTGCAAAAACAAGGTCAGCGACACAACCCGGAAACCGCGATAAGTGCTGGCGATAAACAAAAACCGGGCCCAGCCAGCGTCGGCATAAGAAGAGAAAAGATGAAAGAAGTGGCCGGTCACGGAGTCTCAGAAGCCAAGACGGAGCAAGAAAGTGTGGAAAACGGAAACGAAGAGGTTAGCGAAGAAACGAAGTAGTGGGCCCCGTCGGGAGGAGACGGAGAAGGTGACGTCGTGGAGAAGCTGGAAGCGGAAGGCAGGGGGCGCTGCGGGCGTAATGCAGGGGGCGCGAATGGAAGCTAACGACCAAAAGAAACTGGGTCCGCGACAGAAGTTGGACTTGCACCGTCTGGAAACAGACCTCGCGGGGCCACTTTTTCTCCTGATGGATGACCGAAAAAACGCCATTACACAGATATTAAATGTCACTCCGACCGGGTCCTGGGGGCGCGTTCTGTCCGTTCGGTCCTTCTCTGCAGCTGTCCATCGTATCAATCAAAGAACGGCCCGGAGGCGACACCCCTTCCTCGCTGGTCCCCTCACTGCCAGACGCGTATGCGCCCTGCGGTGCTGCGCATGTAACAAGCGCGAAAAAGGCTTAGATGGGGACGGCACCACTCCTTCGAGAGACGTGTTGTTCGCACGTCACCTTCCGCTTATGGCACCTTGCGTGGAGACGTTGACGGAACGAGTTCTTATCGCCTTCTTTCTCTTGGAGATTTTGTGTTTTAACGCACTTTCTGAGCGAAACGCCTTTTCGCTGGAGACCTCTCTCGTTTTCGAGAATTATCTTTGTTTATTTGTTAGGTGCGCCGGTATCGCGAAGATGCGGAGCTTATGAAAAGTTAGGTCACGTCAGTCAGAGGTTAGCGAAGTTTCATTTTTCTTCTAGCATTTTCTTCAGCGTAAGAGCTGCTTGTTGAGCAATTTCTGAGAAGCACCAAGTAGTATTCTTACTCTTCTTTCACTAGTGGTCAGCACTCAATGTCGCTCTTTGTGATAAAACTCACGCTATGCGCGGTTGCCCTTCCTAAGAAAATCAGGCTGCTTTTTGTTTTAGTTAACGAAGAGGCTGATGTTGATTTCCGATTTCAGTCTAAATTACTACCTATACTGCTCCATTTCCTTTCCATAAAAATCAATTTTTTTTTACTACCGAGTAGGCAAAACTGAACTTATTATGCAGCTGAATGGGAGGCACACCGAAAAGCGCAGCTTGAGTTAAAAAGCCAAAAAAGTTATTCCCAGAAGGTTTGCTGTAAACGAACAACATAACAAAATAACTCTTGGCTTAGGACTCTAGTTCTAGCACGGTGCCGAAAACTGATTATGAGGTCAAAATATACAACACTTGACTAAAAAGTTGCAGCAGTCTTATCCCATGCTACGCCTGGATTACCCCACTGCAGGAATGCATGCGTGCTGTTCAATGTTTTGATGTCATCCATACACAAGCAGCAACACAAGCAACGCTGACACTAAAGAAGCCTTTATGCACCCTTTTTTGTAGAATCCTCGCCTGTTCTCGAAGTTTCGTCGCAAGCTTTTAATTTCATTACCATCCAATTGTGTCACGCGTTCCAGGTGGGTCTTTCGGGCGGATGCAAGGTACAATGACGTTAGCGTTAGCACGGGCTTATTTATAGATATTTTGTTCCCGCGATTTGTGAACCACACACAAAAACTATCACACACGAAGGGGATGAACGCGGACATCACAAGCAGGTGTGAGCGTGGACAAGAGCACGGGCGAGGAAGACTACGAACGCATGTTGGAACTCAACAGAGGACGCATCTCAGATTCCTCTATATTTATGAGCCGCTTGAGATAAACCTGGATGAGTTTTTTTCCTGTTTGGATCTGCACCAAACCCTGGACAATCCACCATCGTGGGTATGTGCCATCGTAATTAAGGCAACAGCAACAACAACAACGCATCACAAAGGACACTATGCCCGTTTCGAAAGATTAAAAAGCTGTAGCGCTTACAACTATAGTCCCTGTTTATCCATCTCGTTTGAATATTGTGCAGTCAAAAGAGGAAGAAATTAATTTCTCCTCCGGTGTTTTTTGTATAAGTATTTTCTTCCCTTCTTGTGCTTCTCTTGCATACGAAATTAGTGCCAGATTTTAGCAACACGCTCGTTATTCTTGCAATGATTGCTACTAACTGTTACATGAGTGAACAAGGGAGGAGAAAGCCTCAGGGTGCTTGCCACGATTTTGGCAAGAGGACTTGTGTTCGCCCGGGCGAAGACAAGTCCTCTTGTCGAAGCGTTGGCAAGCGCCCTGAGGTTTTCCCCTCTCGTGTTAAGTTTGTGATTATCAAGAACCCATCTGTCCAGCATCTCTCTTACATGAGCAGGTGCTCTTTGCATAACCTTCTATGACTAGCATGCCAGATGATGAGAGGATATTTGGGATATCTTGTTGTGCAACGACCGCTTGTCCGGACCTGGTTGCTATGATTTAGAAGAACTTCAATTTGGGCTAGATGGTGCGTAGTAATTGAAAGAGGAAACAATGGCGCCTACAAAGACAAACACAATAGAAGAACGACGCAGGATGCTTGCCCATCGTTCTCCCGTTGTGATTGTCTTTGTAGGCGCAATTGTTTCCTGTCTCAAGTGGCTGCTATAACGCGCCTATTCTTTAAATTCTTTTCGACATCTATTCCTATCAACTCCGTTTTGTCTGCGCTCCTCATTGAGGGTGACCCAGTTTCATACAATCGACAGGCCTTTGCACTTTCTTCTTCGATATCATCAGCAGCAGCTACAGCGGCTTCGTTTAAGCATCGGCGCAAGCTGCCTCAGCGCGCCGCGCCACCACCACCGGTATTGGCGTCTAAAAGATGTGGGTTAAAATCCCATCCCAGTCGATATCTTTTTATGCGCATTGTATTTTTTCGACCTTTCTCGCGGTATGGATGGACGCCGAACGGAGGGACGGATGGCTTGACAGATACAAATATCTGAACACAGTTAAAGGTTAAAACTCAGCCGTTAAATGCGTCCCTGCCTTCATACCTTTTGATTTCATTTTTTAGTCTTTCTTTATAAGGTTTTAGAACTTCCTCATTAAAATTCCCGGAAAAAACTTGGGTCAGTAATTGCGCCTGTTAGAGCTTATCACTGTCCTGACCGGCCGGGAAAAAACAAACAAACCATAGTTGCCATAGTTGCAGAAACCATAGATGCAGAAAAAATGCTCACGAGCTATAAAAGCTGAACAAAGTTGTGTGTTAGCTCTGCTTGAAAAACTTGGAGAATCCGGTTGGAACGCTAAGGTTTACGCCGTGCACAAGTTTTGATTTTTTTCAGGGTGAAGATGTGTTAAATTATCCCTTTAGGTAATATTGCAAGCGCTTGTCAGTGAATTTCCGGTTCTTCATTTGAGGCGCAAGCTAAGGGCAGCGGAAGGCTACAGTGTCAGTCAGGTTTCCTGCATTCACGTGACCGATGGACTTTGAAAGAGATGGGAAAGCTGTTCTGCTCTGTCCCGCTTAATGAACAGTTTATCTCTTCGACTGAAATGATAGAGGAGTCAGGACAGGTGTCTTTCAAAGCTCGAGGGAAACTTAAAACGACCGGTTTCTCGAAAGGGTGAGCACTCTGTTTAAAAGAGGCGAAAAGAGAGAGATAGAGAGAGAGAGAAAACATTTATTGCCCGACCCCGGTCCGGGTCGCCGTTTAAAGTTCGAAAGTGGGAGCCCATATCGCCGAACACGTCGGCGATATGGGTGATGAGCAACGGCCACAGGATTGGGCGGTGTGCAGTAGCTCTGTGCCGAGGAGGAGCGGCTCAGCTCGTCCAAGAATACGGTGTCTGCGTCTGCGTTGGAGGTAATGTGGTGACTGTGTTGCAGGTGGGCAGGTCCTCTGTGTGTGTGTTGTGTGCGTGTGTTTTGTGTGCGCGTGCGTTGTGTGTGTGTGCGTGTGTGCGTGTGTGTGTGTGCGTGTGTGTGTGTGTGTGTGTGTGTGTGTGTGTGTGTGTGTGTGTGTGTGTGTGTGTGTGTGTGTGTGTGTGTGTGTGTGTGTGTGTGTGTGTGTGTGTGTGTGTGTGTGTGTGTGTGTGTGTGTGTGTGTGTGTGTGTGTGTGTGTGTGTGTGTGTGTGTGTGTGTTGTGTGTGCGTGTGTGTGTGCGTGTGTGTGTGTCAGAGTAGGCGCCACATACCTGATTGCCGGTGTGATCAGACCACTTGAGTTGAAGCTTGTTTTCCTGTGATGGAAAGGAATAGAAAACTTGCGTAGCGGGTGGTTTCAGTTTAGTGCGGGTATTCTCTTCAGATTGATCATTCGCCCACCCCTATCAAGACAGATGTTTTAAAGCCATAGCTCTAAAATCTGTCAATGATTTATTTTTAATATTAAAGCTGTTCCCTGTTCTTGGCTAGATTCTGAGCCAACTTTGAACATTTTCAGACTGTTGATTTTCTTGCCAGCTTATAATTCGTCTGATCGCGTACAATGAAAATAACTTTTGAGAGGCAAGGAGACAAACTTACCAAAGCTTTCCCTCCAATGGCCCACCTTAGTGATGCTGTTGGGACAGCATGCATTTTTAGGGTCACCTAGTGTCAGTAGCAGGCGGTTAATAAGTACGAAATGGCGTTACTGTTGCGCTTTTGGCATCACACGCTCTGTAAGCTGGGAAGTGTGCCGGGTAGATCTACCATGCACATTGCCATCTTGTAAACAGGCAATGCCCGTTGCCTTTGGACACTTGCAAGTTTTTCTGTACGCGCAGGAGAATCGAAAGATGCAGGGTGAAGAACGGAGCACTATGTGTGATTAGCGACCCAAATAAATTTGCGCTATGCGCTAGCAGAGTATCTAAAAAATCTCGCTTAGTCGTGGAACATGTTCCGTTTCTCAGAGAGGCCGCGGCTTGTGAAAGAGGTGTGAGAATGTGCAGCTCTTCTCATTTGTGTGTTCTTTTTCATATATCCGCGAAATCGCCACCTGTGCTCTTGGCAGAAATAACATTTCTTGCTTTGCTAGATTACAGGGCTTGGCTTCAGGGCAGAAGAAGAGGAATATTAGAAGGTGTTCGGGTTTTTGGTTCTTTCATTTTAGCCTTGCAGTAAGTTTTCGCTCATTACTGCTTCTAATGTCGTAGGTTGAGACAGAGAGACAAGAGAAGGTAAGATGGCCAACCAGGCAACGGCTGGTAGGCAACCATGCACATGAAGAGAGCCATGACGAGAGCAATAGACAAGAGAATAAAATTTAAATTCAGTGCGTTGTGTGATTGGGTCGTGCTTATGTTGTTCTTTGTGGTCTGCAGAAACAATAGGCGACATCAATGTAATGTCACAACTAATGTATAGGGGACCGTGCTATCTCACTGGCCATTTTCCAGTGACAGTATGAAGAATTTTTTCGCATACCTTTTGACTCGCGTTGTTGCAACGTGTGGTAATTCCGTTCGTGTAGGTCATTACTACTTCTGAAGCTTCAGCGAACAAATCGGAACGAGTGGTCATGACAGGCCATCTATTCTTTTTGTCCTATCTTCCCTGCGCTAAAATGTTATTTTGATAAAGTTGCGCTAAAGCCCTCTCCCCTTTACACTGTTAAAACATATTTGAACGTATGCCACAAGAAATAGTCTCCTTCAACGTTTAGAAATTTACCATTGAACAGAGATTGCCAAAATATAAAAAGCGACGTGAAGTCGACTGCAAAAAAGTTCCCACCGGGCTAGTGTGGGTTAAATCGCACTTTGCGCCATCTACAGGCATGGTACGTGCTTTCATAACAAGCGTCTCGGGGGGACGTGCTTCTTTGCCGCCATGTTTTTTTCCTTATATTTCTTTAAGCAGCCAGTCAAACATAAGGGTAAAATCTGCGAAGCTGCCATTTGTCTTTAAGCCAAGTTTTTAATCCCGGACTTGTGACTTGATGTCACCGTTCTGCTTTTGAGCCGCCAATCATCTAATCGCTGCCTGCTAACTTCTACCGCAGATTTATACACATTAACTTTTGTTATCCCTAAACCCTAGAGCCTGAGGAAGAGTGACCGATTTCTGCATCGACATTCAGATGGGTACCGCCAGGTTCTATTATATGACGTTGAAATGGTTTTACAGCGTTGCCACACTTTGCACTTGTGCCATCTTCTTGGTTAAATTTGTTTTTGTTGCGTCATGTTCTAGCTCCTAAGGGTATAGCGCTGCCTCTTAAGTTATCATAGAACGTTTTGTTCCTTACATGCATTTTTACATTTTTATGCAATTCTACAGTTTAGTTCTTTTCTATTGAATTAATCTAGTTATTACCTTCTGCATTTTTTGCCGGTATTTAAAGCTCTTTATTTCTCCCTCCTTTTTTTTCCTGCATACTTACTGATTAGTTTCGTTGTCCTTTTCTCCCACTGTGAGTCAGGGTTCTTTTTGTATAAGTATTTAAACACCTTAACCGCCCACCCGTTATCGTCCAGTTTCCTCCGGCGTTCTTTATATAGTCCTTTTCACGACCCTCGGGAAAACGGTTTTCTGGGCTGTGGGGAGAACGTGGGGGAGCTTAATCCTCACTCTTTCCTGTACAACGCACGCAGGCCAGTGCCCAGTATGGTGGTGCCCATTTACCTCTCTGTGAAAAGCTGTATGATATTGTGCTCTGAGCTTCTCTTGCTTCGAACGATGCCCAGCCCATATCCCCCTGTGCTGCCTCGTTTGTGGTTTTGCCGTGGGTACCTAGTGCTAATCTTCCAACAGCTCTCTTATCTACTTCGTCTCGACTGAACTCGCGCCCTTAGGCACAAAACCGCATTCCAAAAAGTAAGCCCTCGCACCAATATTCCTTTCTATATACCTCTGAGTACCCGATACCTGTTGCACCACTTTAATGACTTATGCGTCATTATTCCGGCATCTCTTCGCCCTTTCGCCCTAATACCCTGTTTATGCTTTTATATGCATATCTGTCCTTCGTTTACGCATACTCCCTAGGTATTTGTATTCTGTCAGTCTGGGTATCTTAGGGCGTTGTATTGGAAGCACGTGATCAGTGAAACCGTTGAAAATCAACAGACCTGACTTACTTGCGCCAAAAGTGAAGCCTTCAGCGTCTCCTTCGTCTCTACAAGAATTAACCGGAGTCAGTAAATCTTCCTGAGTATCAGCTAAAAGTAGGAGATCGTCCACACACATTAAACCGGAGAGCCGCTACTCTACGACCGTTCCGCGTAAACTGTACGATAGATTATAACCTTGATTACTTTCTTGATGCCTGCTTTCCATCTTTATCATATAAATCATGGACAGCAGCGGTGAGGAAGGACACCCCTGAATTAATGCTTTGCCTATCCCAACAGTTGTACTTCTTATTCATTCCCCTGCAATTTGAACTTTATTATCTCGGTATATTTCCATTAGGAAATCAATTATCTTTTGACCGATTCCTTCATCTTTAAGTATGTTCAATCCATATTTTGCATTGTCCTACGCTGCGCCTACGTCCAGGAAGGCTAAATACAGGGGTCTGTTTTCCGCCTTAACTATTTGTATGTATTACGTAAGCACAAGCAGGTTATCATCTAAGCGCTCACCGCTTTTGAACTCGTTCTGAAGTTCTCCGAGTGTCTCATGACTTTCTATCTATATCTGCACGTTAATTTCACCGCCTGAATTGCCAGCCTGTATGTAACAGATGTATCGCAATCTGTCTTCAGGCTTTTATGTTCGTTCTTTATTCTTTCCTGTTATAAATCAAATTTATTCTGCTCTGTCGCAAGCTGTCTGGAATTTGCTTACTTGTTATAAATGTTTTCAGTTCTTTTAACAATGTTTTCTTGCTGCTTGGACCAAGTTCATTACTCCGTTTTTTTTTTAATTTTCGTCTATCCCTGAGTTTGTGTGTGTAGCAGTATTTGCCTCCTTGTTTTTCTATAGTTAAGAGTGTTCAGGTCTACGGGATGTACCATGTTTTATGCTAACATGCTTGATAGATAATATATTTCTTATCATATTATTGCAAGAAAGTTCTTTGCCTGGTTTTTGGTCTTAAAAAATCGTTTAAGTAATGTGTCATTATATAGAAACCGAACTGGGCGGATATTCAGATTATCAAAAAGGTGTTCTGTGTGACCGCATTATTGTGGGTCGGAAATAACTAGCACCGGATTTTTTTTTTCAGCAACAGTAGATTAATAATGTTCGAGGTAAGAAGCATGAGAGACAATTGAAGATTTTTTTCCAGCATGCCACTGCTACATGCGCAATTGGCCACGCTGAGACGAGCTTCGGGATTTTCTAGATTGATTCGATTACACAAGCTTAAAACAACCCGTCTCTCTTACCTCTCTTCCCACGGCGTTCCTCACGAGGCTCCTAATAGACAGCAAGCCCAGTCTGTCGGTTTTGTGCGGTACTGAGTGCTATCTTCCCCGGTGGCCTTGCACGCGATGAATGGCTGAAGTTTCTGTTTGCGTTGTTTTTGAGAGGCATGCCGTAACAGGAAGGTCACAAAAGACTTGGGACATACAAAAGATGCCGTGCCTTAACGAAACGATGTCTACAAAAACGAACAATATTGAGAATGATATAAACACAATCGAGGACGCAAGAACAGCACCAGCATCAGCGGTGGCCGCTAATTAACATATGACGTCATCATAATTGAAGCGCTTGCGACGAAGTTCTCAAAAGTGGCGAAATTTAGCGCCACATACGAAAAAAAACAGCTAGAAATCAAGTTTTCCCGTTGTTAAATGGAGTAGCTAGACGTCCTAAATATTGAGGCTGAAACATTTGTTCCAAGGCAGGCCCAGATACTGCACGCACATATTCACGGGCTGCGTAATAGGCCAAACGAGAGTATGCGCAATGCGAGTGGCTGGGAGCTATTTTGTGTAATGTTTTCGGCTCGTGTGACGCAAGACTCAAGAACTCAGCTAGAAGCATTAATTTTCTGTCCTGGACGCAAAGGAAGAGAGCGAGGCAGATAGCTTATTTTACACTACGCGGTATTTCTCAAAAAAAGACGCGCCACAGTGCAGTGGTAAGAGTGATAAGTTAGCTTTGCGAGCAGTTTATGTAGTCAAGGAAGTGCATGACACCGGGGTCGGTTGTGTAAGGAGAGAACTGGAATTTGATAAGGCAATCAAAATGGCGAGCAAACGTGCCCACGAACCGGGCAGCTGCAGCCAACGATGGCGACTCCAGTTTCGACACGCGAGACCGCCATCCATCATTCAGCAGTGAGCCGCCCCGGAGGGACTCCATTTCCGCAGACGCACGGGTCAGTCGGCTAATGTGCGGAGTGCGGATTATAACGACCGCTGCCGCCCTCCTAATTATCAACCGACTGTATTTCTGCTCATGTACGAGTTCGTCACGAAAAACCTTTTCCTCCCGTGCCCCCGCGATGCACAAGCAGGCAAGAGAGAGTGAAAGACCCATCCCCGCCCGTCCATTTTTGTGCACACCTACCTGACGAGGGCGTGAGATCAAGAAGGATTGAATGCAAAGCCTGCAATCGCACAGTAAAAAAAAAGAAAACTCTCAGAATATTCTTGCCTTACCTAACGTAATCATCATGATAGTCGCGTACGTTTTTTTTTTTTTGTTGGCCTATCATTATCGGCTTTCTCACTCGTGCCTAGTGTGCTGCGGCCTCCTTAGCTCTGATCAGTTTTATGCGAGGCGCGTTCAATAAGTTCCTTGTCTAAGAGTTATGCAATGGATAGACAGCAGTGTAATATTGCCTTAATACTGCATCATTGTTTTATTTAATGCTACGGATCACGAGGCTTCCTTGTCTCATTAAATCTCCCATTGCATTGCCCTGAATGTGGCTTCGTCGTTATGTCTGAAGCGAAAAACGACATCAAGCATTGTGCCATGATCTAATTCTTAACAAGAGAGGGAACAACGCCAGCAAGTATTCATCTCTTCGTGAAAGATGTCAACGTGAAATTAGCACACTCGCATGCGACTGTCAAGCGGTAGGTAGCTTCATTTGGGCGTGAAAGAGAGCCTTTTATAACGAGGTCCGTGGACCGGTCGGCCAGTCGAACTCACCACCGGAAAAATGTTCTACAATGGGAAAGACATGACCATGACCAATTATTTCCAGTAGGCTTGTGACTGTTCTTCAGGTTGGTGTAGAACGTAGCGCTAGCACTGAGTCTTTAGAAACAACCTTTTACTGACGTTCGGTCATGCATAAACTCTGTCCTTCTTCTGTGCTTATAATCAAGGCGCATCTGCTAGAAAATTCAGTGGAATGTTGACACAACAGCCATGGTTAACGCCAGGGATTTTTCTTTTCACGCTAGATTGGTGGTTGGGGATGAAACTTCGATCGACCACCGGGGCCAGAAGGGCAAACTGGAAAGATTGGAATGTGGATCAAGAGTCGTTCCCGCCTATCAAATTCAAGACAGAGCCTGCGCCAAAGATACAGAGATGATTCCGGGTGGCATGATCATGGTGCGCAGCTGATTGATTCGTGATACGGTTTCGTGAGGTAATCAAGGAAAAGTGCCGTGAAAAATTGAGACAAAATATATTTCTGCTTCATAATAAGGCTATAGTCCACACGTCCCACGTTGCACAGGGAAGCTGTAGAAGGACATTGGGCCCAAAGTCGTCAGCTGTTCGCCTACCCCTATGATTTTTTCGTTCCTACATTTGAAGCAGCACCTTCAAAGACAATGGTGTAGTAATAATAATGAAATGAAAGAGACCACTGAGTGCTACTTCCAAGGATGCTGCGAAAGCTTCTGCTCTTCAGTAATCAGATAACTTGTAAATGAAGGTGTCAATTCACCAAGATTTCGGGGAAGTGCGAGGGTGGAGGTGTTCTGAGCTTAAAAATTTGTTTCTGTTCTTGGACCCAGAGTTCCTTGTTTTATGTTCTGGCTGAAAGTTACCGCCCTTCATATGTTGCCTAGTGTTAAAATTAATTGAAGGTGCCTGTGAACAACTCAAACAAATAGTTCATCGCATGCTATGAATATTAAAGTTCGCTGATTAATGAGTAGGAACCCTAACTAGACAGAATTGTTGGGGTCGTCAGTTTCTTTATTGCGCTGAACTCACCTAAATAATTACAGAAACATGTAAAACTGACGGAACTGATTAAAGCATTAGCGCTAGTAAAAAAAGAGAGAGAGAGAGAGAGAGAGAGAGAGAGAGAGAGAGAGAGAGAGAGAGAGAGAGAGAGAGAGAGAGAGAGAGAGAGAGAGAGAGAAGTTGTTGCCAGGAAGAAAGAAAAGGAAAGTGCACAGGCCTGCCCACTGCCTCAAACCGAGCCACAATCGCTACCACGTGCAGATAGTAGGAGAGTTGAAAGATGGGATAGAAAGACAGGATAGTAAAGACGCGCTAAAGACAAGGCCGATCCCGGAGGCAGTGCAATACCGGGCCAACCGGTGGCGGAAGTGAAGCATCCTTCAAACTCTCCGCCACATTTCCAAAAATAAGTCCATTTGGGACCCGTAACAGATACTCTACGGGGTCCGGACAATTGCAGACAATCGCGATGAGGTGAGTATTTAGTAAACAAAAAGCCAAATGATCGAGGTTCTCCCAATTGACGCGCTGCACTGGCTCACTTTCAAGCAAGTTCAACTTGCTGCGACTATGCTGTGTTGTATGTGACGGACGTTCCGTGAAAGCCACTCAGTTATGCTGAACCAAGTGCATCGCATTTGAAGGAAGTCACCGTCACAGAATCCGGATTATTTTGCCGCGAAACAAACAAAGGAATCTTCAGTGGCCAGAACTTAAAACTCGAAGAAACCTGAGATTAAAATTTTTGCATAACATTTTCTATTCCAAGACTGGCATAGACGGATCAAAATATTTGAAGCCGCCTTTCTATGTCTCGAAGCGAAGGGACCACAATTTAAAGTTTCATGAATTTCCTTTTAAAGGTGACGTACTCCGTTATTCGTTTTTTCTGCGAACAGTTCGCGAATGGAATGTTTTGCCGCTACATATTGTTAATGTTCTACCTAATGATGCCTTTTTTCACGCGTTAAGTGCATGACTTTTTGTTCTTTGAATGTGAAAGTGCCCCCCTGCTGTAATGCTGAAAGGCGATGCAGGTACCATATAAATAAATAAATAAATAAATAAATAAATAAATAAATAAATAAATAAATAATGTGAGGCAGAAGAACGCACCAGCAAATTCACCTTTTTACTTCAGGTAGGCCGAAGCAGCAGCTACCGACTAGTCACAGCTTAGCAACACTTCGTCTTCTTCGCACGACCCGATGACCGATGATGATTACGCTGAGATGAAGATGAAGGTCACTCACAGTGCTTACAACATTCCCCCTCCCGAACGAAAGCGACCATCCTGGTCGCAAATTAAATCTTAAGGTCGGCGGTTAAAGGGTTTCAAGCGCGACACGTGCACAATCTCGGTGCCGCGACACCGACGATCGCGAACAGGCGATGCAGGTGTGATGAGATAGTTTACAGGGGAAGTTTGTTCCAGAACCGTGTACGGGCCAATAAAACGGCTCAGAAACTTTTCACACAGGCCGGGGATGCGAGTAGGTGTCCAGAGTAGCACTTCGTCTCCAGGGCGGAAAGACACTGAGCGATGAGTCGCATCATACGTGCTTTTCCTGGAAGCTTGAGTGACTTCAGTTTGAAGGCGGGCACGATCACGGCAGTGGGCGATACGAGACACGAACTGTTCGTGGGAAGGCGCGGCAGAAGGAGTAGAAGCTGTGAAGAAAGATGCTTCGAGGGAGAAGGTAGGATGGCGGGCATAAACAAGAAAAAAACGGAGAGTAGGTGGTGGTTCGTTGAACGGCAGTGTTGTAGGCGAAGGTTACAAAGGGGAGTAAAGAGTCCCAGTTGTTGTGCTGAGGGTGAATGTAGGTGGATAGCATATCAGAAAGGGTGCGATGAAAGCGTTCTGTGAGGCCATTGGTCTGAGGGTGGTAAGGAGATGTAGTTTTATGCACCGTGCCTGAAGCATGAAGCACTGCGGCGAGGACGGTGGAGAGGAACGACTTGCCACGATCGCTAAGGAGGAGGCGAGGGGCGCCGTGGCGAAGAAGTATGGTGTGGAGGAAGAAGTTGGCGATTTCGGAAGCGGAGCCGGAAGGAAGTGCTGCGGTTTCAGCGTATCGGGTGAGGTGGTCAACGGCAGTAACGACCCAGCGGTTGCCAGCTGGAGTCAAGGGCAGGGGTCCATACAAGTCGATTCCGACGACTTCGAAAGGTGTGGAAGGACATGGGAGAGGTTGCAAGAGACCGGCAGGAGGCGACGTAGACCGCTTGCGTCGTTGACAAGGGATGCAAGACGCTACGTATTTTAATACTGAGGTTGAAAGGCCAGGCCAGAAGAAACGACGTTTGATGCGGTCATAGGTTTTGTGGTACCCAAGGTGACCTGCGGTGGGGTCGTCGTGGAAGGCTTGTAGAACTTGAGGACGCAGGGAAGAAGGAATTACGGGAACCCATGTGTGGCCCAGTGGGCTGTAGTTGTGCCAAAATAATGTGCCATCCTGTAACTTGAAATTTTTGAGCCGACGACGGAGACGGGCATTTGGAGGTCTAAGAACACCGCTGAGACTATCAATCAGCTTTTGACAGTAAGGGTCAGCACTCTGGTGGTGAGCAAGATTGCAGTGTATATCTGGCATGAGAGCAATAGAGGCGGCGCTCAAAGACTGCATAACTGTAGGGTTTAAATGGCTTGACTCCGTTGGGACAGGAGAGGAATGCGAGGACATGGGTTGCGACGGCAAAGCAATAGGGCAACGAGAGAGAGCGTCGGCGTCCTTGTGCTTCTTGCCCGATTTGTAAGTGACAGTAAAGTCGTACTCTTGAAGGCGGAGGATCCACCGCCCGAGACGACCGGACAGATTTTTCAAAGTGGATAACCAGCATAGGGCGTGGTGGTCAGTGACGACTGTGAAGTGACGGCCGTACAGGTAAGGACGAAACTTCTGAACAGCCCAGACGACGGCGAGACATTCTTGTTCGGTAATAGTGTAGTTTTGTTCCGCAGAAGTCAGAGTTCGGCTCGCATAGGCAACAACATTTTCTGTAGAGGTGTTTTGGCGTTGCAGAAGGACAGCGCCAATGCCATGGCTACTGGCGTCGGTGTGCAAAATTGTCGGTGCTTTATCATCAAAATGGCAGAGGACGGGACCCGAAGTCAGAGCACGCTTCAGAGTTTCAAATGCTTCTTCGCAAGCAGGAGACCAGATGAAAGGCGTGTCGTTGTGAAGAAGCGCATGTAAAGGTGAGGCAATAGAGGCGAAATTGCGGATGAATCTGCGGAAGTATGATGCCAAGCCGAGGAAACTGCGGAGATCTTTGACCCGAGTTGGACGGGGAAAGTGCAGCGCAGCAGCGATTTTTTCAGGGTCAGGCTTAATTCCTTCGCTGCTTACGAGATGGCCAAGAACTTTAATGGAATTTGATGCAAAACGGCATTTCTTCGTGTTTAGCTGTAGGCCAGCGCTGGAAAGTGCTGTCAAAACTTCATCGAGACGAGTAAGGTGATCAGGGAATGACGAAGAAAAAATGACGATGTCATCTAAGTAACAGAGACATGTTTTCCACTTGAGGCCGCGGAGAACTGTGTCAATCATACGCTCGAATGTAGCAGGAGCGTTGCAGAGTCCAAAAGGCATTACATTGAATTCGTATAAACCGTCCGGTGTTGCAAAGGCGGTCTTCTCTTTATCATCTTCATTCATGGGGATCTGCCAGTAGCCTGATCTTAAGTCAAGGCTGGAGAAAAATTGGGCACCTTGCAAACAATCGAGGGCGTCGTCAATTCGAGGGAGGGGATACACATCCTTACGAGTTATTCTGTTTAGAGCACGGTAATCTACACAAAAACGAACCGAACCGTCTTTTTTTTGCACTAGCACAACAGGCGATGACCAGGAACTAGACGATGGGCGTATGATGTTGCGTGCAAGCATGTCAGCAACATTTTCCTGAATAACTTTGCGCTCGGTTGGAGAAACACGATAAGGCCGGCGTCTAACTATGCTTGATCCGTCGGTGAGTATGCGATGCGTTGCTGCAGCGGTTTGACCCAGTGTGCCGGAATTGACGTCGAACGAGTCTGCGTGCTTGTTCAATACAGCGAGCAATGCGTCTGTCTGGTCTGTTGTCAGGTCGGTGCTGATCGTGTGGCGAAGTGCTGCACTGAGCGAGGCAGGGGATGAATCAGAGCGATCGGAGGTGGAAATGGGAAGAAGTGTGACAGGCTGGGCGGAAGCAATTGATGCAACAGTAGAGTCGCGTCGCAGAAGAATGGGCTCTGATGTGGTGTTGAATGCGGCGAGAAGAGAAGAACCGCTGGAGAAGCGAAGAAGGGACACGATGATGATAATACCTCTTGACAGGAGACGAGGGCTGGGTGTAATCAGGACGTCGCCATCAGTGACGGCGTCAGAAGTCACAGATAGAATATCTTCGTTGCCCGGATAGAGGACGTGATCGGCAAGCATAACTACACGGGAAGAAAGTGGTTCTCTATCGGCAAGAATGTTGCATTCAGTGACTTCAATAGTGGGAGGGGAACACGTAATGACTGCTGAGGCGTTTTGGAGGAAGTCCCAGCCGAAGATGAGTTGATGGACACAGGAGGATAGGACAGCAAACTCAATGAAGTGCAAGATGCCATCAATGGTGACTCGGGCTGTACACGCTCCACAAGGGTTAATATTCTGTCCATTTGCAGCACGTAAAGGAGGACCGGTATAAGGTGTGCGCACTTTTCGCAGTTTTAAACACAAGTCAAGTTTCATAATAGAAATAGCGGCGCCGGTATCAATTAAAGCTTCCAGTTCATGTCCCTCAAGGAATACAGTCAACATGTTTGATGGGAGCAGAGGAGGAATTGGAGCGACGACAGGCGGTGCAGTTTTACCTCCGGAAACTGCACAGGTTAGTTTTCCGTTTGGCGGGCAGAAGCTGAAGATGGAGGGCGAAGGGGCGACGAAGTCCGGCGAAAGGGTGACGGGGAGCGACGACGCGATGGCCGTGCTGTCCTAGACCGGTCAGGAGAAGTCGACGGGGAGGAAGAGGGACGGAGGTCATTATCGGTGTAGTACTGGCGAGGAGGAAGCTGGTAGGCGTCGTCACGTCGAACGTACCCATAGCTCGCACGCTCATCTCGCAGTCGTCGGCGACAAACGCGTGTTACATGGCCGCGGATTCCGCAGTAGAAACATACTGGACGAGGTGGGAGAGGCCGCCAATTACCATACACCGGTGGTCGCGGGGACAGGGCGGCGAGGCTGGGTGGGACGGGCGCGTGATGGACAGGAGGACAAGGAGGAGGAGCCGCAGTGACTTCAGCATACGTCGGAACGTAGGGAGGGGCTGGTGGTTCTGTAGCCATGGGACGATTGAGTGAAGTAAGCTCCTCCTTGATAATGCCACGCAACCCAGTAGATTGAGCAGGTGGGCGTGAGAAGGCAGGAACCGACGAAATATCATTGTGGAGCTCTTCCCGTATTATAGATCGTATGATGGTGCGCAGATCAGTTTCGGGAATTTGGCTCGGATCCCAGGTGTTGTTGAGGCGGCGCGACTGTAGATAGTCAAGTCGCTGGCAAGTGGCACGAATGTCTGCCACCGTGACGGGATTTTGGGCAGCTAGAGCTGCGTAGGCAAAAGAGCCAATTCCTTTTAAAATATGTCCGACACGTTCAGCCTCGACCATGCCATTGTTAACTCGCCGGCAAAGGGCGAGTACGTCCTCAATGTATGATGTGTATGTCTCTCCTGGAAGCTGCACACGGGTCTCTAGCTTCTTTTGAAAAGAGGTCGGACCAGCACCAACAGTTCCAAATATCTGGCGGATCTGTGTCGTGAATTGAGGCCAGTCAGGAATGGCGTCCTCATGGTTGAGGAACCACGTCTTAGCCACGTCACTCAGGTAGAATGAGACGTTGAGTAGCTTCATAGAAGCGTCCCAACCGTTAAAAGCGCTCACCCGATCGTACTGCTGTAGCCAGTCTTCGACGTCGTCACCGCGGAGACCGGCGAAAACCGGAGGGTCGCGCTGACGTGAGGTAACTGACCAAGTTGGGTGGGTCAAATGGTGCTGAGCAAGTGCACCTTGGGACGTCAGTGGTGCAGAGGTGGCATGGGCAGCCGTGGGATGCCCATCGGTACCTACAGGCGCCGGAACGGTGAGAGCAGGGGGATGTGACTGCGCCATGGCGGTTGACGTGCCGCCAAGAACACGACCGGAACGGAGCTCCAGGGGGTGCCGCGTTGAGGACGCTGGGATCAGGAGTCACCTCCACCACTTGTGAGGCAGAAGAACGCACCAGCAAATTCACCTTTTTACTTCAGGTAGGCCGAAGCAGCAGCTACCGACTAGTCACAGCTTAGCAACACTTCGTCTTCTTCGCACGACCCGATGACCGATGATGATTACGCTGAGATGAAGATGAAGGTCACTCACAGTGCTTACAACAAATAAATAAATAAATAAATAAATAAATAAGCCAACGCGGCGGCTCAGTAAGTATGGTTCTCGGGTGCTGACCCAAAAGTACGCGGGTTCTATCCAAGATGGGAGGTTGCAATGTGCGATGTTAGTGCGTTAACGAACCTCAGGTGGTTGGTCGAAATTATCCGGAGCCCTCCACTAAAGCGTTTCCATAGTCTTAGTCGCTTTGACACGTTAAACCCCCAAACTACTGAGAAATATAGAGCCTTTAGTAGGCATTCAGAAAGAAGAAACGCTTTGAAATGAAATGCGCATTACTAAAAACCTTAAATTGTTTGTGCGCCGTGCCCTTTTATTTATGGTGGAACTTGCACCCGATGAACCCAACGTAAGAGTTATTGATTAATGCTGTCGGGAGAACCGAAAACTGTTTTTTAAAGATTGTGATTGGCCTTACCTGAACCCTCGGTGTAGTTTCCGTGCGCTTTATGCTGAAAAAAAGAAAGCAGACGGCAGACTCAGTACTAAAGCGGGGGAAAATCATTTAGTGTATTTCAAAACTAAATTTATTCACGAGCTTGTTCATAAACCATGGAGTGGGGCTCTTGCAGCATGCGAGGAAGCCCTGAATTTCGGAGGGCTGCAGACGACTTCCTCCTGCATTTAAGAGACCCGGAACACAGGCGATGCTTAGGTATCAACACAACACGGCCCAGGAGCATACAACCAACTGAGAAAATGAAAACGAAAATTGGTTTTTGAGGAAAGAAAATGACACAGTATCTGCCTCATATCGGCGGGCACCTGAGCCGCGCCGTAAGGGAAGGGATGAATGAGAGAGTAAAAGATGAAAGGAAGAAAAGGGTGCCGTAGTGGTCGTCTCCGGAATAATTTCTACCACCTGCTGATTTTTAACGTGTACTGACATCGCACAGCACACGGGCGCCTTTTGCGTTTCGCCTCCATCGAAACGCGGCGGCCGCGGTCGAGTTCGAGCCCGGGTACTCCGGATCAGTAGACGACAACCCATTAAGTTTTAGACATTTCATAAAGGCTGCACGTAAACACCAAAGGTGGGCTGTGATTTGGTTTATAAATTTGGTATCGGACAAAAGAAAAGAAACGAAAAGGATAGTTCGACATATCCCTTAATCTCAAAAGGCCTGTATCTCATTGTGGGTGGAACAGCGCGCAACAGACGAAAGACCAAGTAGGAGACGACACGGATGGGCGCTGACTCATAATTGTTTTATTGAGAAAAACATCCAATCAGAAATTAGTTGCGAGTCAGGGCTCGTCCCTGTCTTTGTCCGTGTCCGTGTGTCCGTGTGTCCATGTGTCCATGTGTCCGTGTGTCCGTGTGTCCGTGTCCTTGTCGTCCGTGTCACCTACTTTGTCTTTCGTCTGTTTTAGCGCTCTACCACCCACAATGAACTACATACCAACTCAGCCAGCTGTCCATCCTTCTTCAGGCCTGTGTCTGCCACTTACGGAGCCCTTTATCGGTGGCGTGTTTGTCGGTGATGGTCTTGTCGTTTTTATGATGAGATTTTTCCGTAAGGCAAGCACCGCGACGAGGGTGTGCTGATTGATGCGGCTGCGCAGCTTGTAAAATCAGTGCTGGCAGTCACTACGACGATCATGTAATTCAAATCTTATGGTCCGAGAGGGGACCGTAATATGCTTTCCTACATAGGCCTCAAGACAGGTACGATATCTCTTGTTTTATGTGCTCGTTCCACCTTACGCAAAGACAATCAGGGTGGCGCCACGTGTGTACGATTTCTGTTTATCTTTTTTTGTAAGACCCCTATGCATCAAATTCCCAGCATATAAATACCAGCTACTTTCGGGAGAGGACTAAGCACAGAATAAAGCTCATTAGGGCGTCTGTTGAGAAAGGATTCGACGAAGTTTATTATCTCCGAAAGCTGTAACTTGGCCGGCATCTTACTTGGCCGTCTGCAAGCGAGTAGCTCGTTGCGCGAGCACCAGGGGTTGCGAAACCCACTGTAGACACCATGCTTGAAAATCGATGACTCTAATTGGCCTGAAACCCGGTAGTTAAGATACTGTCAAGCTAGTTGTGTCCTTCTAAGAAAAAACTCGCGGCTTCGCCGAACTTGCAGTATGCTTAGAAGCTCATAGTTGGCGCTTTCGTTTGATCACTTGTGGAAACTTTCCGCAGGAGGTGCACAGAATTTGGTTTGAATTTTCGTGACTGCAATGCTTGAGAAATTCAGTGCATACTTGGTTTCGTCTCGGGTGTCGGCTGTAATAAGTTCTTGGGGTGATGTGTAGCATTGCCTGCACGTTTGTAATTGCGGGGCCTCTTTATAGCTCAAATATTTGAGCTGTATAGTTCCCGCATTGAATAATCCCCGTCTAAGCTGTTAAAAAACATTCCCCAAACTTTCGAGTATGATATCATGTGTGAAAGTCACACAACACTGGAGATGAAAAGGGGAAGCAGTGGGTCCAATATGTGCGACGCATTTTTAAAAATCTTATTCACAAATGAGGGGCTGTAAGAGTGGTTATCTAATACAAAAATTTATCGCCTCCATCTGAATTCTCTTCTGGTCAACCTCCGCGAATTTCTTTCCCTTGTTATTTTCTTCCTCTCTCTAGAACTATTTTAATATGCCGCGAGGAAAAAACAGTCGGCTGGTAACGATACTGCAGCACAAGACAGCCAGTCGCGTCTCATTTTTGCTAAAATCAAGTGCTGAAGATGAAGCCGATTTAATGCGAATGAACGTGGTTCTAGTTATTCATATCTTACTGTCGTAGAAATGTGCTAATTGATAAGTAACGGTTAGTAAAGACGCTGATATATAGCTCCTAATCCTTTATTCTAATGACTTATCTATAACAGCGTATACAGGGCACACTCGCCGCCTGTCGACCATCTGAAATGTTCTGCCCAGATGGTTTGAGTTGATATTTCCTGGCAATACGACAGCATTTATGCCCAAAACTGTGATGGGAGGCTTAGTCTCTTGGGATAGCCAAGAATGCGCTTTACGGTACATAACCTGCAACATCTGTGATTGCGTTCTGCACTCCAGGCGATGTCTTGAGGCCTCTCGAGGAACTGCAGTAGCAACGAGTCTGGGGGTCTGCTCCCCTTGCAGTCAGCATATCCGTCAGCATAGCGTTATGAGAGCTGCCTCGCCCGTCTCAACACCCCCCCCCCCCCCCCTTCCTCTTCGTATACACCACTTTCATATTCGTCTCTGTCGTCCGTTGTTCCGTTCGTGCTGCGTCGTTGCTCAGCGAAAGGAAAAAAACTTGTTAAATAGGATCTACATTCCCCAGCAGCCATAGTGTCGCGTTTAAAATGCCCGTGATTCTGCGGTAAACGGTGCCGCACTTGGAAGTGGTCTCTAGCTCAGCACTCTACACATTCGGATGAAACAAAAAGCTGCAATGATGCTCCGCAGACACCAGCTTCTACACATGGGGGAACTGCTTAACACACAAAGGACACGCAAAAGTTTCAGAGCTACAAACGAATCCAGCAAGGAGTAAAGAGTGAAGAGGCGAAAACAAATAGACGAGAGACAGAGTAGTACGTTTTCATCAAGGAGTAATACATGTGTTCTTATGGCAAGAAAATAAGTCTTCCAAGCAATCCAATCAACCTCAGCAGAAGTGCTCGCAGAATTCTCTTCATGAAAATGACGACAGCTGGAAAAGGTTTGTCAGGTGCTTGTCGCCTGGTTTTTTCCCTTCCTAAATGCCTAAAGATACGTGGTACCTTACAGAAAACCCTGACAAAGCAGCTTTATATATGTGGATACGGCGAGACCATGAAGGAATTTTGTTTCTTGGTGCGAAAACAAAACAAAAAAACCTCGCAACATACGGATCCGCGGTTTCGAAACCACTACCTTTGTTGTCTTTTAAAGGAGCCACATTAGAAGCAGCGTAGCAGGTCATCTGCCGCTAAACTTGTACATAATGACGCAGGACGAATACACAGAGCGCAAATCGAAGGAGCAAAAATGGGCACAAGTGGGCTGGGAGTATGAAGTTTCAAAACGCCCAAGGAATAAAGACAAGGAATCAAAGAAAAAGAAAAAAAGAAAACTGAAGGCAACTACCTGGCGCTCGCAGAAACGCGGCGCTTGCATTTTACCCCTAAAGCGCTTACACCTCGAAATAAGCGTTGTTTTTCGGGCACTTGGAGCTTTATTACGGATGTCTGCTCTGTTTCGCAACCGTCCTTTTGTAACGCATTCAGTCTGAACTCCGAGCTTCGCTCAGCGCACGGCTACTCTGTGAACGTGTCGCTCTCTTCAGCGGGCAGCACTAAGTATAAAAAATACCTGCCTGCGTCACTCCCGTCCGAGACAGTACGAAAAGCACCAAAGGGGATGAATGCAAACATTTATGCAGATGCGGCATGAATATATTTTTTGAGAGCGTTTCTCTTAGAGCGTCTTCTATTTCTAACGCCACACTGCAAATAGCCCCGCTGTAAATGGTTGCATAAGACACACGAAAACTTTCTTCTGCGTGCATGTATGCAAGGCATGCGCGAAAGACGAAACGTCGCGGGAAGAAAAAAAAAAAGTAAGGAGGCAAGCGAAAGCACACCGGCCCGTGGGCGTTGGGGTGCGGCGGTGTCGCGTCCATGTAGACGCGTGGGATCTGCCCGGCGGTGCGATAACGGTTGCCGGCAGCAGACGAACGCGATGCTTTCTCGAGACACACCAGAAAGCATGTCCCGATTTCTCAGGCTGCTGCTTTCTGCCTGCCGGCGTCGTAAATAAGAGATGCAAACAGCAACGGCACCCGAAAAGGCATAATCCCTTTGTCGCCCGCCGTTTCCACTACCCTCTTACTCTCTCCCTCCCTTTTTTGCGCGCTTTGCTTTCACTCTCCGGTTCTCCGCGTCTTTTGTTTAGTTTCTCTTTTGTTACTTTTTGCTTGTTTTCACGTCTTCTCGCCTATCTAGACGACTCGGCATGTGCAGAATCCAAGCTCTTGGAAAAAGGCTTATGCGTGGAAACAAAGTAGGAGCGGCTAGAGGGAGCCGACAGTCTTAAAAAAAAAAAACGAAAAAGAAACGTGATACTGGAAGACGAGCCAGTGAAGGAAGAAGATGTGAGAGACAACGCCAGAAACAGGAATGAAGCAAGCGGGAATGACAAAAAGGTGCGAAACGCTGCGGAGAGTGACTGAGCGAAGGCGAGGGTGAGGAGGAATAGAGAGAAAGAGAGAGGGAGAGGCAGGACCAGTGGGGACGTTGGACAAGAGACCAGGAGCTGAGGGTAAAGGTTGGTTGGGAGGAAGGGGGTGGGGGGAGTGCTGGAAGGAAAACAAATCTTCAGAAAGCGGCAGTTCGCGCTCGCTTCGCTATTCGTCGTCGTCTGCTGCCGGTTCGTGCCTGGCGGTCGTGGTGGTCCGCGGCGGCAGTCTTGATGTCATTCCAAACCGCGTCTCGGGGGAATCCTCTTGGACAGAAAGGCGGACGTAGTACAATTCCGGGCCAGTCGCGGTGGCTATTTCCAGCCTTTCCTCGCTTCTTCTTTTCTTTATTTCTATTTATCACCACGTGTCTCGCTTCTCTTTCTTTTCTCTCTTTCCCCCTCTCTCCTTTCCTTTCCCGCGCTCTCCTCTCCTCCTCGCGACCGGTGCGCGCTGGCACTGCGAGGCTTTCTCCGGTCGTACCACCGCGCACCTCTGACGTTGAAGAGCTGCGCTGAGGCGGCACCGGCGCTGGTCGCCCGAAGAAGAATAATGTTTTTATGGAACAGTGGCCGACGTGTCCCCCATGTTTAACGGCCGCGCCAAGCGTGGAGCGGATTGTCATTCGCGCCGTACGTATATAGCGTAGCGCGGTGCGCCTTGCCGCTGTCGCTCCCCTTCTTTTTTTTTCCCGCCTTTTCCTTCTTGACCGCCCGCGTGCGCTGGAAAGCGAGGCGCGGCCATCTTTGCGATAGGGGGTCCTCCTGATTTACGGCTGAAATATATCGCCTTGCGGTCTCTTCCTTGCCGCGGCGTAACGCTCTGCGGATGCTTTCCGAGTTCCTGCCTTTTGTCGGGTTCGCTGTGGGCAACCTTTTCATCTGGTTTTCTTCTCCTTTTTTCCCTCAATGTTGCTGACGAGTACATTTCCACGGAGATATAGAGGCTTTCGTTCACAAATAATGTACGACATGGCACTACATAGAGTTGTGAAATTGCAGTGCGTTGGGAAGCTGCTGCCTTCCTTGTGTCTGCTTTTAGTGTTACTTGAAAGCAGGCACCGGTGCACTTTCAGAGTGCACTTACGTATTCAAAAGTGCACCCTGTGTCAAACTTTTACTGGCCACGCTATTCTTAGAAAAGCCGTGTAGTCTTGGCGCACTGATGACAGGTGGTTCGTCGTATTCCCGCACTAAACCACCGGCTGCACTTTTTATTCCAGGTTACATGCAATGCTTGAGAAAAATTTCCTATTTCTTGCGACTGGCGTGCTACGTCCTTTCAAACGTTTCTCTAGGCAGTCTATGCAGTCTATAGACTGCCTATAAGATTGTTCAATAAAGTCTATAGACAATCTACACACAACCTATAGATTCATGGTCACGCACATTTAGTACACATTAGTCTATAGACTGTCAGCAGCCAATGTATGAATGTGTGGCCTTACTCTTTTAGTGAAGTTTTGTCTATAGGCCGTCTGTAGACTGTGAATAGACAAAAGGAAACATCTATATAAAGGCAACAGATTCCATAAGAAGTCTATCGAAATTGTATAAAGTCCTGCATTAGTGATACCGAATATATATAGGTAAAAACTTACCTTAATCAGCCTCTGTAAACGTCAGACTGGCATCAAGAAAAAAATGTGTCACGTTCATGGTCCCCAAGCAAGACACTTGCCGCAGTGCGCAACTCACGTCAAAGGAAATCAGCTCAAGCAACCACGCAATTCGTCATTTCATCGCTAAATACTTTACGAAAACGAATGAGCTGAGCGTACTGCTTGCTTCCTTCAGTGCCCACCTTGTTTAGTTAATAATCCAACATTTTCTTATTTCTGTGTCTACCTCTGTCTGTGCGATGTAGACTCCTGTTATTTGACGTAAAGGTCTGTCATGCGTGGAAGCCAAACGACCATTGTGATTTATCACCTTGTTAACAAATGGACCGCGAATCTTTACGGTGTGAAGTGCGAACGCTGGAAGACAATTGCCCGTCGGACCATTTCGCTCACTGGTAGAGACGTCCTCGGCAATTTGAAGCAATTTACTGCTCAGAAAATTTCCAGTTTAGCTCATGGTAGACAGTAAAAATTAATTTGATTAATGCTCAACGTGGAGCTAAAGAACAGCATCACCAGGAGTTTTCGGGAATGGAGCTAGATTAGATTGAAAGCCTTGCAAAAACCGTTAGACTGCAACGTGTGTTAACAGTGAGGGGTCGGCAGTCCTGAATTAAGATAAAATAAATGCAAGAAAAACAAAACCACACGTAGGGAATACAGACAACATTTCATCTGGCATTGTGAAATTGCAGAAGTGCTGCGTGCTTCGATTACTTCGGCTCCCATTTTTTTCTTTAGTGTGCGAGTACTCCTTGTCTTTGGTAACTTTATTCGTGCGTGAGGGTTCAGGTCAGTGAATAAACTGGCAGAAAACCTTTTTCAACGGCTAGGAAGATCAGATGCCTAATAAAATCAGTTACGTTATTTTTCTGCCATGTGGATGCATACACGCTCCTTGGAAATGATACGACACAGAGTGGAGCAAATAGGAAACAAGAAACCACCCACACCCGAGTCACGCGCTGAAAATCATTTTTACTACTGGGCTTCGGATTATACTGATTTACTACCCCACGAGGAACAAATATCTACAAGGCTAAGTTCTTTTAAGCTGCTCGTCAAACTGCTGAAGCCATAATTAGCGGACTTGACCATCAACTTAAACTTCTTTGTTATGCGGAGAGCCGCACATATTCCGTTTGTGCTGCAATTTGTAATAGGGTGCTGGTTTTTCTGTAATAGCTAAAAATCAACGAAACACCCCTTGGTTGATTCTTTTTTTTTGTAAATTCTTACATATCCGAAAAAGCTGTGATTTGTTGGGCAGCCTGGCCTGGAAATACTATTCGTCGTGTGAATTTCGGATCCTGTTGCTAACATATTGGTGCCTGCTATCATTCCAGAAGCTATGCGATAAAAGGCAAAGAACAGACCTAATAGATTAACATGCCAGTAATGTTCCGTCCCTTTTATGCCACTGACTACACTGTTGCCCTTCTTCCAAGAGTCCCACTGTGTATGTCTCTCCCGCGACAAAATCATTAAAGTACCCCTATGTTATGAAACAAAATGGAGACGTTCAGTTTTGTAAGAGACTTCTTGACTATGGTGTAAGAGTTGCACTTGCAAAGTGTCCTCGCATTGCAGGTAGATTGCATCTCCATAGCAAATGCACGTCATCAATGGTTCGCACACTCTGAGGACGAATACTCTTATATGGGAGTTAAAAGGGAGTGAGATGTCCTCTAGAGCACTTCCTTTTATAAAAGGGAGTGCGACAGAGGACTGCGCTTACTCCTTTTCCGCTCCTTTCTGCTTAGAGTGCCGAGCAGGTGCAGTACGCCCGCTCTGGTCTGTCACGTTGCTTTAGTCCTTAAAAGCTGAAGACGCCCAGGAGTCTGAGAAAAATGTAGTCCTTACACCCTCTAGGAAGCGTACTCTCGAAATGGTGAAGTTAGGTGATACGTTTTTCTTTTATCAACCACACATATATTCCCTCTATTCCGCACAGCTTTGTTCGAATGAAGAGGGACGCGCAGCCGCACCTCACTCAGCAGCTCTTCACGAAATTACCCCGGCGGGAATCGCTGAGCCAGAAACGCGGACGTCGTAGAAACGAAATGTCTCCAGATCTGTCTCTCCAAAGCTGATTTCATCGGCTTTCCTCGCGGCCGACGAAACGATTCAAATCTAGGACCCGGCTCTTACAGAACCATATCGCGCGTTCTTCATCACAGCTTCCTTCGCGCTATCTTTTTTTCTTTCCCTGGGAAAAACCACTCCCTTTTTGTCCTTATTCATCTCGAAAATGTGCGCTGCCTTTATTACGCTTATTCATTCAGCCCTGGTTTGTTTGATTTGTATGAATGCATGCAAACGTTTCCGTCGCTTCATACACTTTGCGGCATCGCAAATTTTTTTAAAAATTTTGTTGTATGAAAGATTTTAAGGAATGGCCGTATTTTCATACTAGCGCAATTCGTTCTCTTTTTTACGTGGGACAATGACGAGGAAGGCGTATTCCCGCAGCCAACTTATTTCTAGCGCTGTTGCGAAACATTGGGCCACCGAGAGAAGTTTTTAGAGACGAATGTTCTAATCCCCCCTTGAAGGACGTTTTATGCGGGAGATATAACGACCTCGTTTCTTAGCTTTAGGCACGTGCCGAATTGAGAAAATGAGCAGAGCGCAGTAAACTGCTTCTTCATTGTCACCCAGGAAGCACTGAATGAAAAGATCTGCACGCCATTCCCTCCCCCCCCCCCCCCCTTTCTTTTTTTCCTCTCGTCGGGATTTTTGTTTAGGTAAAAGCTCAGATTTACTTTAATTTTTGCTTTGGTCCGCCTCACAGAGCCATGAGGAGTATTCCTTTTGGCTTTTTCTGTTTCTGCTTCATGCACACTTCCTCTAAGAATAAGAAGAAATAGCGATGTTGAAGGAAGTGTGCGAGTGGGTGCATTTCTTCGACAAAAAAAAAATAAACTCAGAGAAGTGACTCGTTTTTTTTTCTTGATGTGCTTGGAGATGTATTCTTGTGTAGTGTTAAACAAATGCCATCCGACGTAGTTTGAGATGGAATGTTTTCACTCAAGTTGGGCAAACGCTGCCTCCTTCAGTTTCTTTTATATAGAGCAACTGTCAAGGGGAAAGAAGCTGTGTCATTCTTTTTGCACATTCCTAATTAGGAAGTAATACAGGCGTGAAGACATGCGTGCTTGAATAAAGTCGTAATAATCTTTGTAATGTTCAGGTTCATGCAGGTCTGCTTTTTGGAAGTAAGTTTTTGAAAGTTAACATTATTATTCCATCAAAAAAAAAAGGTAGGTACTTATGGTGGCTTTAACGTAAGACAGCCGGCCCAGTAGAATTTTCAAAGATCAGTAAGCTTGAAGAAGTGTTTTTTTACATCAATGAGGAGAAAATTGTTGCAAAGTCAGCATTTCCCGCAACATCATAAAAAACAATAGAACATGGACAGCTAATTTACTAATAATGCTCGTGTCACTACGGCAAAATATATTCGTCGTTTCTGTAAACAGTGACCAAGAAATGTCAGTTGAAAACTGGGATCAGTTTCTATTGATGTGTCGTGCAACGTGATCTAGAACGTGTCAGTCATCGAACTTAAACATACCGACTGCATATTTGTACAACAACCATATAGTAAAACGAACTTCTTAACGCGGTGCTCTACGACGTATAAAATTGCCATTTTGCATATCAACCACCTTCTCGCCGCAGCGTGAGGATAATGTACCTTCGACAACCTTAGCAGAGAACTGTCCCCGCCTTCATTCTGTATGAATGGAATTTTTTTTTTCTTTTCAAAATTGCCATACAAATAGGCTAAAGAGTAACGACCTCGATACATCCCCAGCCTCGAGAAACAGCGGCGTGTCCAAAGCATGGAATGGGCCTCTTTCTTGGAACCAATTCCCGTAAGAGTGAACACGGGAGAGCCCCGGAAAGGGGAAAGCGAGTTTAGAAGGGAACGAGGGAGTCTGGAAGGGTCTGGTAGCAGCGGCAGCGCGCTGTCATAAATGGGAGAGCCGGGGAGCTCCGGCTTGCGGCTGCTCGCTCTCCTTGGAGGGTGACGGCGCTCGCAGGGCGGCCCATTTCCCCTCAAGGCGGCGACGCAGGGGCCATTTGGTGCGCGAGGGGGGGGGGCAGCTCGCGCGAACGCGCGCCGAAGCCTATACGCCTCGGGGATGCCCCGTATCGACCCCGGCTAAAGGCAAGAAACAAAGGCGGCCGCCAGGAATGACTTACTCCGAGTCGTTACGCCATATTCGCAGCGATGGGTCGGAGGAGAGGGGGAGAGGGGGCGGTGAGGGGGAGGAGACGCAAGGAAAGCGAGAAGACGCTGCAGCAGCAGCAGCAGCAGCCCGAGCTATCTCGCCGAAGCTCATCTCGCGCGATATTAACGTGGTTATGCCTTCCCGGAGCGTCCTAACGGCCCGCGGATCAAAGAAATCGCTCCACGCTGCGGAAATTTATCTCTTGCGCGGCGTTTTGTTTAGGGCTAACGGGCGGCTATTAGGTTTATTATATGCCGAGGCGAGCTAATGCCCCGATCTTCCAGGACCGAGCGTCGGAGCGCTGCAGTGCGCGGAAATGACCCGCTGCCGCTTTCGGCAGGAAATTCATTATTCACCGGAGACTTGGCCGTCTGGAGCGACGGTCCTTGCGGTGTGATGTTGCATCGAGGGGAGGGCGGAATCGATGAAGTCCCGTGTTATCGACGTCGACTAGACGACGTTCGCGGGATGTGCAAACACGTGCGTCTATCCCAGTGGTGGTTCGCGGATGGAAGCTGTATCGAGTAGCAGAATGTGTTCGGGTAGCGCGAACGATGTGGCTGTGCTCGGCACGTCAATGAGCTTTTTTAAGTCGAGTTTGTTCTGGGTATTTGGGAGCTTCCACTTCGCAGTTTCGCGGTGTAAATATCTCGTAGATTCTCGTCGGTGAGGCCTCAGCGAGAACCGGATGATGCTGACCAATAAGAATACACGCTATGACTTCATACTCGAAGCGGTCGTTTTTTGAATGTCGGTGAAAAAGCTGAAAGAAGCCTGGAAAAATAACAACGCAGTAAGTCCCCTGGTTGTTCTCGGCTGAGCTCGAGCTGCCGGCAGACCCAGATCCCGGGGTACGTCAATGTTGATGCACCGGTACCTTTAGTGCAGAAAAAGCAACGAATACTCTAGCCTACGCAAATGTTACTGATAAGCATATGTGACGTTGTTCAAGCCGGAATTTGTGAGTTACTCTCATTAATAGCGTTAGATACTACAACCATGAAGCAATATGCTGAAATATTTTGGTTAAACTTTAAAGCGGGGGCAGGGCTTCAGCAGTGCTGAAATTAAAACACCCGTGCTGCGTCAGAGATGTGGTCATAGGAAGAATAGTAGTAACAACCTTATTGCCTTTAGTGCTATGCCTTCCACACAAGAGGCACGTGAAAATTATTGCGCTTGTTTCCGGACTATGTCACACTCCACACTACACGTTGCGTCCGAGCAGATGTCTTGCGTAGTCTTCTCACGTGAGGTTTACGGCTAAAAAAAAAATGAAGACGAAGCACAGAGTGAAAATTCTTACGTACGAAAAAGAGCAAAATGGAGAAGAGGAAATAATTTTAAAATTATTTAAGGATAACTAAGATAAATTTAGATATAATTGAACCCAAGGAGGCGTAACGCGCAGAGAAACCGGGTGGTTTATATCAAATCCACAATGTAATCTCATTTTGAGTTGGAACCAGCAATGGTGAACTAAAGATAAATAATGGTGTCATCCTGCTTTGTCGGTAATATGTGTTACCATACTGGTGCACATCACCACTGTTACACTAAGTTCAATAATTACTTGCGACAGTAATAATAAACAGCACAGCACTGTCATGTTTGGAGCGTCAAAGCCAGTTGCGCATTGAAACCGCAGTGGCCAATCCTGAAACAAAAATTAAAAGTAACGTTTAAAAAGCCAGCCACTCATTCATAAATACCATCTTTCTTTATTTTCACCTGTGCATAACTCTTTTTTTCTCTCTCTCTTAACAACGCGCTAGTATATTTACAGGACCGCGTCATTACTTTATGAGCGGATACTCCACGCAACATTTCATATAAGCAAAGGCCGATAAGAGAAACAGAGGTAAGAGGGACTGCAGTGTTTCTTCAGAGAATGTTGCCTCTTGCAAAGGTACTGGCCGCAAGCTGACACGACAGGTGACGTCAGGAGACAGGATACCTAGTGTGCAAATCCCTCGCTCAGAAAACTTCGCCCTAGGTGTCTGTGTCCACGCAGAACTTATTTACATTGTCTCGCTTGTCTCGTTCCTTGCACTGAAGCCCTCGACAATGGGCTTGACTTGGTCTTGGCGGCTGATGCCCGGAAGCTGCGATACAAAAATTGCATTTATGCGAAAATGTCAGCGGCGTTTACGTAAGCGCACATAGTACGGCACTCAATCGAGCATCAGGATTTGATGTACCTAATACAAAATGCTAAGTTTTATCTTAGTTATCAAAATTTGCAGGATCTGTAAATTCTTATGTTAAGACAGAAAAGATCAAATTCAGTGGCTGACTGTAGACGAAACAGATTTTATTTGTTAGAAGAACGCTAGATTTCTACACATGGTTGGCTTTGTTCCAGTTTTAAGGCGCGCTCTGAAAATAATGATAGAGAAAGCTTAATCAAAATAAAAGGTTGTGAACGGGCCTGCCGTAGTGGCTCCTAATGTTAGACAACCATTCGGGAAGGGCGCTTTTATTTTTCCATCTTTTTATATGCCCCTTCTAACATAAGTTAGACAAACATACCGACTTGAAATACTTTAGCATTCGTTGTTTTTAGACAGCCTTGCTTTTGGCTACCTCCATTCTATTGCTTAGTCCTTTTGCCGACTCTCACTAGCAACCATCGTGATGATAATGATCAACTCAGCTACATCCACGACTAGATAAATGTCTCTCCCTTTGATCTCCAATTAGTTCGGTCCATCGCCAGGTGCGACCGACCTCTTCTCTCAAAATTACTAATCTTATCCGCCCACCTGACTATCTGCCGCGCCCTTGCTACGGTCACCTTTTCTTGGATTCAACTCCGTTACCCTTAGCGACCACCGCTTACCTTGCCTTCGCATCACATGCCCTTCCTGCATTCCGCTAGGACTCCCTAATCCTGGCTCCATAATCCACCCTGCTCTTTTCCTGTCTCTCACCTTATATCCACAATCTTCCTTACCATAGCTCGCTGCGTGGTCCTCAACTTAAATTCTACACATTTTTTCATGCCCAAGTTTCCGTCCCATACGTTAGTCCTTGAATTAACAGGTATAGTATAGTATAGTATAGTATAGTATAGTATAGTATAGTATAGTATAGTATAGTATAGTATAGTATAGTATAGTATAGTACAGTACAGTACAGTATAGTATAGTATAGTATAGTATAGTATAGTATAGTATAGTATAGTATAGTATATTATAGTATAGTAAATTATAGTATAGCATAGTAGTGCTGGATGTATTCATCTTGAGGAATGTCGTATTGAAGTTTTAATCTAGCAGCCCATATTAGTAATAACTAAGGGTAACTTGGCTGCAGCTCTGAACAGGAAGATGTGGATGACATTATTAGAAACTGCGACCCCACATACACAAGTGGAATAGGCCGAAGCAGGAAGCGGAAGTGTAAATTATATATTTTCTAGTTTGAATGAGAACTCAACGCTACTTGCTGCTGTAGACGAATGTGGTAACAAAGAATGCGTCTGTTAAGGTGTTTCATATTTCTAAAATAATAACTGAGAATGGTGCGCTACAATTCGCACAAACTTGTCCTGGAACGATAAGTGGTGGTTCAACTTGAGAGGATCTTTCGGTAGACGAGTTCAGCTGCTTTCATAAAGAAACGAAACAAGCTGTTCGTTCTGGGGAAAATCAAGACTGTTTTGCCAGAAATAAAGAAGCATTGTATGTCCACAAAATACCGCGGCAATGATTGCTGCTAGCCTGCCCGTGCCAAACCTCGCACTTTTATTAGGCAATGCGTAACAATGGTTCGGGAGTGAAGTATGCTCCATTTACTTCTGTCCGCGCCTATGGTTGACCAAGAATGTGTCACATAAATTGGAATTATTTTGTATGCTTTGAACCAATCGATAGTTTTCTTTCGGTGTCAATTAACTCTTCAGTCACTTACCTCTTATGGGGACACTCCGCTGACTCTACCGCAGCGCCCAGGTCAGTAAAACCATGCCGAGTGAAAGAGCCCAACTTATTTTATGGCACGCTGAGCAGTCCATGTAATATTCTGCAACAAGATACAAATGAGATAATGAGCAAGTGTCCGGAGTGATCATCTTCGACTAATGCAACATTGTTGCTTGGGGAAAACATCATTTTCCTTTCTGCAATGGTCCATGATTGAGCAGCTATTAAGGACAAAAAACTGTAGTGGGGAAATCATTTGTGGTAAATTTGAGTTAGGTGAAAGACACAAAGAAAACGAATCTAGAAGTCTAGGGAATACCCGCCGCGGTGGCTCAGTGGTTGGGGCGCTCGACTACTGATCCGGAGTTTCCGGGTTCGAACCCGACCGCGGCGACTGCGTTTTTAAGGAGGCAAAACGCTAAGCCGCACGTGTGCTGTGCGATGTCAGTGCACGTTAAAGATACCCAGGTGGTCGAAATTATTCGGTAGCCTTCCACTACGGCACCTCTTTCTTCCTTTCTTCTTTCACTCCCTCCTTTGTCCCTTCCTTTACGGCACGGTTCAGGTGTCCAACGATATGTTAGACAGATGCTGCGCCATTTCCTTACCCCAAAAACCAGTTGTTATTATTATTATTAATATTATTAAGGAATGGTTGTAGGTGTAGGTGTGTTGTGAGGTGCGCCACGAGGTTCTTTCCATAAATACTTGTACATACTGAATTTCGGGAATCGCAGGGTGTATGTCCGGTGACAGGAAAATGTCATTTTTTTTTCACATGCGTGGTCTGATCTTGAGTTCAAGCATCGGTTGAAGAGGAGACCATATTTCGGTGTCAGGGATGGTCAACTACACACCTTTGAACAGGAGTGGGTGATTCAGTTAACGAAAAAGTTAGTTCATTTAATATACTGCCCTTTTATGATTTTCCTTTCTCTTTGTATAGAAAATACCTTCGACTGTGTTGTCGACAAACAGACACAACGATGGATATTACCCTGATGAAGAGTGGTCCAAAGTAGAAACTAGCTTTAAAGCCTAGGTCTTGTTTTGTAACATGTGCCAGTCTCGTGTATCCGCATGCATCTACGCGCGCGTGCAAATGTTTTACCTTTTATGGAGATTTAACGTCCCAAAGCGACCCAAACTATGAGAGACGCCGTAGTGAAGGGCTGCGGAAATTTCGACCACCTGGGGTTCTTTAACGTGCAGTGACTTCGCACAGTACACGGGCCTCTAGAACTTCGCTTTCACCGAAATTCGACCGCCACGGCCGGGATTGAACCCGCGTCTTTCGGGTCAACAGCCGAGTGCCATAACCAGTGAGCCACCGCGGCGGCTGCACGTGGAAAGTGTGTGTGACTTCGTGATCCATTTAAGAAACCGTAACAAAGAAAAAAAAGCAAAACGATCGATGCAAGCAATGTCTATGCGCGCAAGAACACAATAAAACGCGCCTAGCGGAGAATTGACATCGAGCGGGCACGATCGCCCGAGGAACGACGCCGTTTTTCGGCCGCAGCAGAAGCATTAAAACTTTAGCGAGGTCATTCTCCAAGACCTTCATTGGCCAGCCATCAGTCTGGAGCGACCCAAAACGCAGACAGACCGCCGCATCGAAAAAAGAATCGCGCTGTCGCGCCCATTATAACATCACCAATCACTCGGGAGAAGTAATGAATTAGGGCTCATCTGCCAGCGGAGGAAATAGTAAAGAAATAAATAAAAAGGAAGGGGGGGGGGGGGGTGTAAGGAAGGTCCGAAAAGAGAAACCCCTAGTTTTCGGTGCCACCGACCATTTGGGCACCCTCCGTTTCGGCACTGGCATCACTTCATCCATAATTCACGAGCAAAAATTATGGCCCCTCGACGCGCACTGTGTTGTTCGGGAAAACCCTCCCTCTCCCTTTTTCCCGTAAAAAAAATGCCGGTCCCCAGCGCCATCGCACTCGGAAACAAGGAAAGCTACGGGAACGATCGTTCGCCGTCAGGCCTAGCGCGGCGCTTCCGTCTCGCCAACGCACTCCCTCCGTCATTATCCGTAATGCACTGAAAAGCCATTCCGTCGAAACTCTACTCCTCTTCGAGCGGCACGGAGGCGAAGCAGCGTGCGGGCGTAGCGTCCGTATTTAATGCAAGCCGCATTGGTCGCTCTCTCTCTCTCTCGCACAAGCAACGTTCACTATAAATGCTCGCGCGAGAGCGCGCTGCATATTTCAGAAGGCCGCGGTGCGAGATTGATACAGCTTTCGGGCCAAAGTCGGCTGTATGCTTCGAATGCATCATCCTCGGCTGCATACGCGAGCACGCCGTCCGCTCGCGGCGTCGGTGGACGGGCTTTCAGGTGACCCGACTTCGTAGATACATGGGCGCCTATATCGAGAACACGTGTTATACGGATCGGTGCCGCGTCGCGGTCTGGGCGAACATTTTGGACTTATGCTTTTCGCCTTGATCGATGAACTTCTATTGTTGGGTACACCTCGAAAGCAGTGTTAAAGTGTGGCGCCCGTGCCGCAGCCCGCAGTCGGGTCACTGTACGGGAACCGAATGCAGGGGCATTAGGTGCTATTTTTTTCTTTTATTCAGAATGGATGAAAGGGCACCTTCAATGCGGCACCTCTTTCTCCCTTTCTTCTTTCAGTCCCTTCTTTATCCCTTGCCTTATGGCGTGGTTCAGGTGTCCGTCGAAATGCGGGACAGATACTGCGCCATTTCCTTTCCCCCAAAACCAATTTCCATTTTCATTTTACCGCGGTGGCTTTGAGTGCGACGCAAGCATGTGACGCAAGACCGTGACGTCCGGAGACGCCGACAGCTACTCACAGTTGTGAGCAATATAAAAGGAAACAAACTCTTTGGTTCAAATCGCAAATTTGCAGGTTATTTCTCCACTAAATTTGAGAATCAATTTTAGATATTGCACGCCAAGCGGAAAAAAGTCAGAAAACAGAAAAAAAACATAACAGGGACACCTGAGTCTTACGCGTTGTCAGTGCGATAGCAAAAACAGTCGCTGATGAGTTTACCAAAAGTGACGTTAGTTTCGGTTTGGTAACTTAGGTTCCCTCCAGCCAATGGGAATGCTCAGGTCTAATGACGTCAGCTTCTTCCAGCAAATGGGCGAATTTTATGACGGACGTCGTATTTTCGTCCCATCGTGCTTCTAATGCTGTAGTAGTAAAAAACTGTGCTTGTCGCACACAATTATGGACTATTCGTTAATTGAATGCTCAAATTCTGTTCCCTCTCATTTTGCTGACGACTGTACCGTCTTTGCTTAAAGTAACCCATCAACGCGTTTTGCTTCTCAACCGTGAGGCAAGGGTAACCCAAGCCAGCCTTTAAGCAATAATTCTGCTTAAGGTAAGCACCCTTGTCCTCACCTTTCTGGACTTTTTAGCCCGTAGGAGTGCCATAAGGGTTCCACAATACGACTGAGTAGCGCACCCCGTTGCATGGGTATTTTTGGCAAAGGGGGTGGGTACATGTGAGGTGCATGACAACTACAGCTGTATACAATCAGTGCGCGGTCGCCGCAGAAACGATTGCCGCGTTCGTCCATACTCTGCAATGAGACTAACGAGAAAGTCGGAAGGCGGGAAACAAAAAAGTGACTGTCGGTAAGAACGGCTCGACAATCCACGATTATACTATACTATACTGTACTATACTATACTATACTATACTATACTATACTATACTATACTATACTATGCTTTACTACACTATACTACACTATACTATACTACGCTATACTATACTACGCTATACTATACTATACTATACTATACTATACTATACTATACTATACTATACTATACTATACTATACTATACTATACTATACTATACATCCGCCGCGTTGGCTCAGTAGTTGCGGCGGTCGGCTGCTGACACGAAATACGCGAGTTCGATCACGGCCGCGGCGAGAGAATTTCGATGGAGGCGAAATTCTAGAGGCCCGTGTACTGTGCGATGTCAGTGCACGTTAAAGAACCCCAGGTGGTCGACCAGGTGGTACGAACCCCAGATGGTCGAAGCCCTTCACTATGGCGTCCCTCATAGCCTGAGTCGATTTGGGACGTTAAGCTTCCATAAACAAAACCAAACCAATCCACTGAACATGCCGAAGACTTGACAGCAGGGACACGGAGTTTGGGCGCGCCTTCGTGAACAACCAGTAAGGGTACTCGTGCGATGTTGTCCGACTGCGTGTGGTTTTGGAAGGGCCATGAAACCCAAGTACGAGAGTGTACTCGTGCAGGACGTGCCGAACAAAGTCGTGCGTACGCCTCCTTTTTGCCCAACGTGCCACCATGCTCAAGTGTCGTGTATTGAAGTTAATGTCGCTACTTTTACGTTTTTTTAAGCCGCTGCTACCCTCGACAGTTATATTCACGAGGTGAGGTTTAGCGTAATGAATCACGCAAAAGGACCAGGACGAGAAAAGGAACATACACACGAAGCGCTGAATATTTACTAAATTTTTGCTCGGAAGGGATCGTGTTTAGAAAGACTCTAAAACGAGCGCGCTCAGGCGCAAGGCGCCTTATTAAAATGGTGCCTTACTGAAACGTGCGTCAGAACAGGAAATGCCGAACGGAGAGTTTCATTTGACCGCAGTGGCACGTCGGGTTAATCCCACGGGGCCTTTATAGCCAACGTTTTGGGATACTCGAGCATGAATTAAATAAAATAGCCCATGGTTTGGAGGTTATTCATCCCTCGCAAATTATGAAATAAAACAAAATAACTTTTCTCACGACAGAAGTTTCGTGATCCACGCGTGCGAATACCTGTGACGTTGTTTAAGTGCCTTATGGCTGCTTTATAGTGTAAGTGTTACAGTATAAGTGCTTACACTGACAGCACATGAAGTTCTCGGGCTCATTTATCACTTTCCTTAAACACAAGAAACCTTTAATAAAACTGCTTATGGCTCTACTGAAAATGCGCGTCGAGTTGGTGCCCCTGCCAACAAAAATTAGGGCTGGAAAGCATTATTTTTCTTTACTACTCCTTGAAAAATACTTTTTCATTCCTCCTGGTGTAGCAACATGGCTTCCTCCGTGAAGCGACGCGTTTCTATTGCTAAAGTTTTAATTACGCAATGTTCTTGCAACTGTTAACTCGCTTCCTTCCTTGACAGGTGATCAATATTTTCCGCTACGCGTGAATTTTCGAAGGCGGAACTAGTACCAGCTTAATTAAGGGGTCTTGATCTTGAACTTTGCCTTCGCAATGTGTTTTTCGTAATATCTTAAATTTATGGTGACTCAGGTGTGCGCACATGACACGCTCTCAAAATGAGACCCACCGTAGGAAAGTTGCAACAGCCTCAACTTTCCTTAATAAGGCTTGGCGTTAATGTGGCATAAAAATCGAAAATTGCTGCGTCTCGGAAGTAATGGCTTCTCATTACAGAGACGAAAAACAGTTTTTTTTTGTGTTCAACATTTTATTGCGCTTAATAGTCTTACCTCTCGTATATTTCTTACATCCGTGCAGTGTGTTTACGTTTACTTCATGCCTTTTTTTGAACCAATATATAAGCATAAATATTCAACTAGGTAGTGCGTGCAGAAGTCAATGCAAAGACGAGTCTCACACAGAATTTATAGGGCCGTCATTTATAGGGCAGAATTTATAGGGCCGTCCGCAGCGTAAAGAAAGCATATCGTTTTGTTTTGCTACAGCACAGTCAGGAGATGCAAGCGTAGAACTGCATACAGAAAACAACGCGAGTGTATTAAGCCCCAACATGCAGTGAACAAAGAGAGTACTATGAGGGTCCCTGGTCTTACACTGCATTACGTCCGTGATTATACAATATAAAACCTTCCAGTTTTACATTCTGATCAGCTCTCTTTGCAGTAAAACGATTCCCTACACTTCACCAGCGAGGTACGCCAGGGCACTGGCAGAGAAGCGCCGCTTAAAGACCACTGCCATGGCCCGGCGGCGCGCATTCTTTCCCATTTGTCGCACGCGCCCGTCTCTTCTATCTGGCCAGCCTGCTTGATTCTCGTGTTAGTGCGCTTTTCTCTCCTTTTGCGCGTGCCGCGAAAGGAATGTGCCGTCAGCTCGGCGGGCCTGGCGCACCATTTGGAAAGCAGGCCAGCGCCGTCCCTGAGGGCCCAATTGCTGAATCTCTAGGCAATTAGTAGCGCTGAGACTAGCACGTCTCCGCGATGAGGACGTAAATCGCGAATCACATTGTCCGGCCTGGGCCTCCTCCTCTTCTCCGTCGTGTTCTTCCCTCTCCCCCTCAGAGCTCGACGCACCCCACCTCAAGCTTGCCAGTTCGTTCCCTTCTTCCCCACCGCTAACCTCGTGCTTGCAGTAATGGTCTTTTCGGTGCTCAAACTCCCGCGAGAGGAGGAAACCCGCCCCTGAAATTAAGGGGAAGAACCGAGGCACCCTTCCCTCCCATGCCTCTCCTTCCCAATCTCTGTTCTCGTTTGTTTCGTTCCCTATTTTTTTATGTCTCTCCAGCGCCATCTTCCCTCAAACAGTACTGCCCGCTCTTCCCGAACTCCCCTCCTCAGTTCGGAGAAGCTCGCGTCTGCGGCGCGAAGAATGTGGGCGCACAGTGAAGCGCGCGGGCGCGCGCATGAATCTTCGTGTTAATCGCATTTTCCGCTCCTCCCACGTGTCTCTTGAAGCAGCCGTTTCGAGGAGGGGGGGGGGGGGGGGGTGCGAAGTAAGAGCGTGCCTGCACCATTGTGTACACGGACGAGGCTGCGCATAAGTTTCCGTCTCCGTGTTTGCGTACGTACACACACACATACACGCACACACAAGCACGCTCGAAGCCGCCTCCGCCGCACGTCGCGAAGGCCTAACTCGCCCTCCGTTCGCGAGACGCCGCGACGGTTTCAGTCTCGACCACCCCTGACGTGCGGAGTGGTGCCGTAACGCGTAACCCGTCCAGGAGTAATTAATTGAGGCGGTTGAAAGCAGTTATATCGAGGACGCCCCCTTTCCACCTCCCCCCACCCTCCAACGTCCTACACAGCTTCCTCCTCTCTGTTCACACATTATCCCCCGCAGCCATCATCTCCGACGATGCAGTGAGATTCTCTGTAGGATTGGCACCGGGAGAAGCTCTCTCCCACATTCTCCTTCACAGAGAGCCAGCTGTTCATTCGCACTGGCGTTGTGAGCGGACGCTGTGTGGCGTGCTTGGCGCTTAAGGCGGCGGTGCTAATGACGAATCGCAGTGTGGGAGCGACGATTGTTTTCTTCTTTTCGCGGGGGTCCGAGTGGTGGAGCTGCTGTTCTTTATCGTTGTGGCTGCGAGGGTTGCTGAACTGTGGGGTTTCGCTAGAGTTGCGTGTTGGAGTTCGCCCGGCGCATCTGTGGCGCACTCATGTGCTTCGAGAGCGCGAGCACGAGTGCTTGGTAAACAAGCGAAGAGAGCTGCGGTCTTCAGGACTTTAACTGCACTAGCTTGTTCAGTTCTGGCTAAGGAGAAAAATATTCTGCTCTGGTGCTCGAGTAATGGCGAAACTTTCTCTTTCGCGAGTACTGAGCATTTTTAACTCTTATCTTCTGTATTTAAGCTAGAGCTGCGCGGAGTAGTTCTTAGCCTCTGCCCTATTTGTGTGACGCGAGATCGTGGCCCACTTTACAACAAGGTTACGCTGCTGAGAACAGAACTGATAAATTTGTAAATAAAGCAAGACAAGGGAAAAAATAACCCCATAAGAGTTGGCAGCGCTGCTCTGCTGAAGAATTCTTTGGGGAGCGCAGACATACCGACACAACACCTGATTATTATTCATACTTTGAAACTGCTCTTAACTTGTTACGTTCTGCTGCAATATTCTATTCGAGGCTTGCTTTTTCCCGGACGTCTCTCCAGCCTGACGCCGACAAATAATCCTGTCGAAACGTTCTTAGCATGTTCCGCGCGCTTGAATTTCCACACCTGACTTCAATTTGATCTTTGCTACGATACTGTTAACTCGAGCTTCTTCTCTTAACCATCCCCTTCTCGCTCTTATTATTGCCCTCCTCTCTCACCTTTATATACTTCGCCCCTCTGACACTAATCAAACGTTTTGTTAGTCTCGCAAGTTCCATCCCAGTAAGTTAGTGCTTAGGAAGGAGGATGCTACTGCTGTATGATTTTAAACAGCATAGATAATTTAAAGTGTTGTAGACGTCGTAGAATACGTACGAGGATACTACGGCGCGTACACTCTAAACAGAAATGAGTAAAAAGAGAGTAAGCTCTCCTCAAGCGCACAGCCTTTTATAAAAATTAGCTTCGGTTTAAACTTTGGTTAACCGTGGAGAGGAGAGAAAGCTTCCTTTGCATCGCTACGTTCACAAACGCCACACACACTGCCGAATGGATTGCCTGTAAAGCGTCGATGAAATGCCCGATGCCCGATGGGGCTGTTGCCGCCTGCCACGGTGGGCAGATTGTGATGACGTCAGTAGGTCACATGATCTGCCACGAGACACCACGTGACTCCTCCTGTCACGTGACTGCACTGACGCTGCCCTCTTGAAAACCTCGCGCTAGAGAACAGCTTACTTCCTTTTTACTCCCATATGGGCGTAATAACGTATAGGGTGTCGTTACCAGGCGCGAAAAAGGTGCACTGTACTCACCGGGGTAGAACTCGATGAGGCGTTGCTTCTTGAAGTCGGTGCCCGGTATGGAAAGCAGGCAGACGAATAGGTGTCGCCCCGTGCGCGAGAACTGCTCGTCGAGCACCTGGCTGGTGACGCGCGTGACGTAGGAGCCGTCCTGGCGGGGCGTCACCCGCTGCGTGGGCGCGAGGGCGTGGCGCCGCGGCGGGGTCGAGGAGGAGCCCTCGTCCAGCCGGTACAGCGACAGCGTGGGCAGCGGGAAGGCGCCCGTCGCCTCGCAGACGAACGTCGTCGCCGACTCCTCGGCGGCCCGCGAGAAGTTGAACACGAAGTGCTTTGGACGTGCTGCGGTGTGGGCGGGAAGGAGAAGTAGAGAAACATCGCCCGTGCTAGCAGCTGCATCTCAGCTGAGGTTTCTCGCATCGTAAATTGGCATTTCAGCGGAAGATACAGGTCACCACCGTAGGGAATCGGGGCTGACTTTTCAAAGATTCTTCGTTTAAGAATTGACCGTCAGTGGCTTGGTTTCTTGAGTTCAGCATTCAAGACACTACGGTGTACGATAGCACAGGCAGCGAATGGGGGAAAAAAAATCGAGTGCTTGTTTTATTTCGCAGTAGCCACATGCTTTTACCAGCTGCTGAAAAATGTGGCTACAGCGTTGTTGTGGATAATATTGGCGACAACTTTTAAGTACGTTCATGGTAGTGGGCTAAATTAGGCATCAGTCGTACTCTACCCTAACGGCTCAGAGAGAAGCAAAGAGCAGAAGCAAGAAACTCTTCAGGAACCAAATTGTCGTTCAGATTGTGCAAAAAATGGAAGAAAAGACAGAGGCGAAAGTGTCGATTTTATGCAACAGGCAACTGCTGGTGCGACGATCGAAGGAATTAAGTATTTATCCCGCATTTTAGGTTTGTAAGTATGCATTATACCAAATGTGCGACATGTAGGATTTTGTAGCGCAGATAAGGCTAACTACGGTTTATTTTTGTTCTTGTGCTACGTTTTTGTATGTACTACGTTTTGTTTTTTTTTGTTCAAAGACGATGTGTCTGGTCAAACTGCTTGCCACGCGAATTTATTTGCGTGTAGACGCCCTTTCGTCCAACAAAGATGATGTATCAGTAGTGGCTGTTCCTGGACTTACGGTTCATATCGAATGCACTGAGAGTATCCGGTTTTTAACCGGCAGCAAACCCAGTGGTACTTAGTTTTGTGGGAATAAAATTTCTTAAAGAGTTGCAGATGAAGGAATCTTCTGCCCTCGCTCATACAAAATCACAAGATGGTTTCACTCCTAATATGTTGTGCAAAGTGATGCGAACATGGAGCACACTGATACGAATACTAATATCAGATTAAAACTGTTACTAAGATAGAGTAAGCGACGTGTGTGAGTCGGGAGAAAGGGTTTATGGATATTGTGCTTGTGGTCCTGTCACTGCTGTCGCAAAAACCAGTTAATGCAACTTTGCGAGCTTAAGCCTGTTCGCGCCTTTTTGAACCGCCTGTTATCTCTAAAAATAGACGAAAACACTGCCGATATAAATATATAGGTAACTATCTATTTAGTTTGCAGAGCTGGAATCAACCTGCAGCTACACGCCGGAAATGATTCCTGGCAGTTGTCATCACGATACCAGGAAGGAGCTTGAACTTGCGGGTCATTAGACGAAGAGGGACAAAAATGCTTACTTTAATAGTCTTAGCTGCTGATCGTTGATTGTGAGGGCAAAGAAGTCACGCCTATGTTACGAAAGCATGAATGTGAATGGGCACTAGTTTCGTTGACTGTCAACCTTTAATTCGGAGCTTTTTAAGCAGCATGCGAGATCATATGCGATTTTAAGCGACCACCTCAACAGCGTTCAATTTAGAGCTAAAGTACCGTAATTTCCGGATTATTGTCCGGACTCAGTGAAAGGCTGCAGGGCTCAACTGTGGCTGAAAAAGAGAATTTCTTGCTATATTATCAGCATCCGGTAGGATGCCCGCAGGGGCAACGTGTTTGAAATTATTTATTTTTATTCCACGCAAGGTACGGCCTAGTTAACGCTGTCTTTATGAGCCATCGCGACTGTAGTTCTTCTAATTCACCAGCTTCCTTACCTGCGAGCCTATGGGGAGCAACAGTGAATGATACATGCGTTAAGGACTTGAGACGTCTGTAATAAACCACATGATTTATTTTCATTTAGAGGGCAATTCATGCTGGCGATATTCCATGAAAGCTAGATGACAGTGACAGTAAGCATTGGGGCTCTGTTGTGGCTGCGGAAACACAGCGCCGGTGTCAACACACAAAAAAAGCATTGAAATATTGATAAGCACGTTGTGTCATAAGTTGCTGTATTGGGCAAATCTGAACACAAAAGTTATGCAGAGACCGCAAAACGAAAATTTTAAGTTTTAAACATGTATACACCGTGGAACATGTATTCTGAAATATACTCTGCGTATTAGTACAGTTAAACACTGTACATCGTAGTGTAGGATAGTGCAGCATGGAAGATGGACTGGGGGGAGAGTTAGCACAAAACATTGGCTGTGGTTTAGCTCTGGTTAAACCTGGAGTTGACGCGATAGCTGCAGCTGGCCGAGTGGAACTCGCTCAGTTGAACTACAAAGTCAGTTTTTCGCCGCTCCGTTTCACTGGGCGTTCCTTCTTCATCTTCGTCCCACTTGACAGGGCACATGTGCACAGCTGTTGCAGCTCGGTTTCTCCGGCGCACCGCGCCGCCGGCAGCAGCAGCTGCTCCGCACCACGTGGCTGGTCACGTGACCGTGGCGGTGCAGCCACGGCGTGGCGACGTGACCAACCCCGTGGCTGCGCCGCCACGGTCACCTGCCACCGCCACTCTGAAGGCTCGAAACGCTACCGTAATGTAGCTATCGCTACAAAAAAAAAGGCGAGCTCACCATAAACAGTCATGAGTTGCGACCTTTGGTCCTGGCTGCTATGCGAGGTCACGTGACACGAGTAGCGCCCGCTCAGCTCGGTGGTGGGCCGCAAAAGGTTGAGTGCGCGGAATTTCGTAAAGTGGTTCCCGGTGACCGTGAAGTCCGTGTTGAGGCGCCCCTTGAGCCTCTGCGACACGTGGCGCGTGTCCAGCTCGGGGATCCACTGGTAGATGGGCTTGGGGTCGTCGTTGAGGAACCACTTGACCACCAGCTGCGAGTCGTCGCGCTCCGTGTACGCGTACTCGCAGTCCAGCAACACTGAGTCCTCGGTGCCGTTCTCGACCCACG